>NC_140168.1:138727836-138767836 GCF_963971535.1 Notolepis coatsorum | reverse complement strand
ATGTACAGATATAGATATAGTAACTAGTATTAGTAGGTAAGGGATATGTACACATATAGATATAGTAACTAGTAAGAGTAGGTAAGGGATATGTACAGATATAGATATAGTAACTAGTAAGAGTAGGTAAGGGATATGTACAGATATAGATATAGTAACTAGTAATTAAGCATTACATCACGCGCAGGAGTGGTTTGTGACCAATAAACCATGCCTAGGGGTGGTCGTTAGACCCCCCTAGGCATGGTTTATTGGTCACAAATCACGACTACAAGTGGTGTAAAGCTTTTATACAACTGCCAGATTCATCCAACCTTATTTCTATACAATAAACACACATTAATCGAAGATTTATTGAAAAAACCATCCGCCAGAAAAAGTAGTTCCCACAACTACAAAAAAGACAAGTTGCCTCCATGTGGAAGCAGCTTGAAGTGCATCCAACCAAACTAACACATCCAACTGTGTATTATTGGAATGATTGAGAGAAGTTGCCTCATGTGGAAGCAGCTTGAAGTGCATCCAACCAACTAACACATCCAACTGTGTATTATTGGAATGATTGATTGAAAATTTTATTACCAGATGCAGAATGGGTACAATACAGTACGGCTCAATACACACAATTGTTAAGGGAATGCAGACCTACTTTCCATAGAACTTCATTCTTAGATGCTTCTATATAAAGTAGGTAAAACAAATTAAAACGTTTTCTTTGCCCTATAGGAAAAAAACGTTTTCTTCGCCCTATTTTTTTATTTATTTCTTTTAGCCTAAACTTAACCAGTTGGAAACCAGGGGTACAGTAATAAAATTAGCAATCAACCAATCAATCAATTCAATAGACCATGCTCACTTAAAACAGCGCAGCTTCTCTCTCAGTCTGACTCCCCCGCTGTTGCAGACAGGAGTGTGTGTGTGTGTGTGTGTGTGCGTGTGTGTGTGTGTGTGTGTGTGTGTCACAGTGTGTGTGTGTGTGTGCGTGCGTGTGTGTGTGTATGTGTGTGTGTGTGTGTGTGTGTGTGTGTGTGTGTGTATGTGTGTGTGTGTGTTTGTGGGTACGCCAGCGTCGGACAGTGTGAGAGAGAACGCTGCAGTCAGTAGAAAGTAGGAAGGAAGAAATTTAAATCAATCAATTAATCAATCAATCAATCCGCGATTTTTCTTTTGTTCTAGATTGACTCAAGACCCATCAATTACATCATCCAACATTGTTTAAAGGACTAACACATTCCCCTTGACAGAATCGCTTCATATTTAGTCGTTATGGTGCTTTCAACATAACCATTTGTTGTCCGCGATCTTGTTTTCTCCCGGAGTGAGCCGGGGAGTGATATGTGATTCGGTTGTGGGCGGGTCCTGAGCCCAGGACCGTGGATTGTTGCCAATAAAGACGTGTAAATGGCCAATCAGAATCGAGAAATTTGCATGCCGTTGTATAAGAGTAGGTAAGGGATATGTACAGATATAGATATAGTAACTAGTAAGAGTATAATGGATATGTACAGATATAGATATAGTAACTAGTAAGAGTAGGTAAGGGATATGTACACATATAGATATAGTAACTAGTAAGAGTAGGTAAGGGATATGTACAGATATAGATATAGTAACTAGTAAGAGTAGGCAAGGGATATGTACAGACATGGCCGCCTAGTTATAGTTGAAAGTGGGGGTGCACGTTTTTTTTTTTTTTTTTGGTGCAAGACAGGCAAAGGGGTGGTTTGGAGGGGGTTTGCAGATTTTTTTTTTATTTGGAGGGGTTTGCAGATTTATTTTAGATTTAATGAACACCTGTATGTGCAATTTCCTGCAATATAGAGCCTTCAATCTTGACCAATAAAACTGCTCTTTTCACTATAAAACTCAGTTTATATTGCAGTATGATAGCCAATTACTATAATAATAATAATAATAATAATAATAATAATAATAATAATAATAATAATAATAATAATAATAATAATAATAATAATAATAATAATAATAATAATAACAATAACTTTCCCGATCCTCCCGAAGCCCCTCCGTTCACATCCCCAGCAGCAGTAGCAACAACAACAACAACAACAACAACCATTCTTAAATCATGACCACGTCAACATGAAAGATTCACTGCGAGGGCTCTTTTAGCTAACGCTAGCTAGGCACGTAGCTATACATTACAGTAGCATCACTTCACTGTCTGCCGAGCTAGCGTTGGATACAAAGCAAGCTAACATGGACTTTAAAGCCAGCACTAGCTAATGGTTAGGTAACGCTAACGCGACAGCTGCAATATTGACGCTATCAATAGCCCCAGTAGAGCACGGCGGCTCGCATCACCATACGATAAATATTCAGTTTCAATCTGTTTGCGCATTTAGTATACAGTCACAGTGTTCGACTTACGTAATGGATTGCTCCATTTTGGTGTAAAACGCAGAAGAATAATCCTCACAAAGCGAATGTTATCCAATATCCAGGTGAACTTTTCTTCATTGAAACGAGGCATTCAAAACAGCCGCCTCCCCCATTCCAACACGTCAAATACGCTCATGCCCAGGGACCGTGGGAGGCACTGGATCAAACCATTAAATGTGAAAAACTTGCTCTTAAGTGTCATTGCGTATTATTAATTTGATTGAAATTACGTAGTTATGGTTAGATTTATATATTGGGGGGGGGGATATATCATATTTTTCATATGATCAAAAAGTGGGGGTGCAAAAGCACACGTTTGCACCCCCAAGTTCAATACTGGTGGAGCAGATGCTCCACATGCTCCATTAGCCAGGCGCCTATGTGTACAGATATAGATATAGTAACTAGTAAGAGTAGGTAAGGGATATGTACAGATATAGTAACTAGTAAGAGTAGGTAAGGGATATGTACAGATATAGATATATTAACTAGTAAGAGTAGGTAAGGGATATGTACAGATATAGTAACTAGTAAGAGTAGGTAAGGGATATGTACAGATATAGTAACTAGTAAGAGTAGGTAAGGGATATGTACAGATATAGATATAGTAACTAGTAAGAGTAGGTAAGGGATATGTACAGATATAGTAACTAGTAAGAGTAGGTAAGGGATATGTACAGATATAGATATAGTAACTAGTAAGAGTAGGTAAGGGATATGTACAGATATAGTGTCGTAAATTATCAAAATAAAACATGTCTTCTCCCAAGGAATGTACACGGGCAGGGGAATCCTGTTGTAAGTGGTTATAGGGAAACAGTTAATCTGCATTTATATCTGCCAAAAACCCTTGATAAATAGGTGCAAGGAACTAGATCATGCTAAAAATACAATAGAGTACTCCCAGAAAACATAGGTATAAGATAGCCAATAAGCCATATTCTGCTGTTATTCAATAGATTTTTAGGAAAATATCAAGTGATAAAGCTAAATGACAAAGTAACTAAACGTAGCATTGATTAGAGAATACATTATCTGTCTGTCTCTCTGGCAAAGGAGAAGTCAATAAGACAACACCCTATTTTGATGACTATAGAAGTCTCGGGGCCTTGAGGCCAGGAGAAGTCTAACGAGGGTGGGGGGAAGAGTGAATGATGATTTTACAACTGTACAGAAGGACAGGGTTTTGGTATTTGGAGTTTGTATTTTTAAAATTTTTAAAGAAATGTTAGCAGGAATATGGGTGATATAAGGAAACAGAGATGTTTAATTTAGAATTATACGGTTTATATGTGGGTATGAACCCCCAAACGGGGGACTGTCGTAATTATCAATGTCTTCTCCCAAGGAATGTACACGGGCAGGGGAATCCTGTTGTAAGTGGTTATAGGGAAACAGTTAATCTGCATTTATATCTGCCAAAAACCCTTGATAAATAGGTGCAAGGAACTAGATCATGCTAAAAATACAATAGAGTACTCCCAGAAAACATAGGTATAAGATAGCCAATAAGCCATATTCTGCTGTTATTCAATAGATTTTTAGGAAAATATCAAGTGATAAAGCTAAATGACAAAGTAACTAAACGTAGCATTGATTAGAGAATACATTATCTGTCTGTCTCTCTGGCAAAGGAGAAGTCAATAAGACAACACCCTATTTTGATGACTATAGAAGTCTCGGGGCCTTGAGGCCAGTAAGTTTAACAGTTGAACGGATGGCTGTTGACCAAAACCTTCCCCCACCATGGATTCATTGTGATTGATTAGGCCAACTGTAAATACTCGAGGCCATGTATGGGGCTTGAGTCTAGCTAAAGTTAGTAGCTCAACAGTTCCTCTATTTACTCTCGCCAGAACCTGACAAAAGGTCATTCAGGAAACCAACTGTCAAAATAGGTGATTAGATCACTGCCTATCTTGAGGGCCCGACGCCAAAGAAGGAGCATCTGGTCGCTTTCTAGCCACAGGAACTCCTTTGTAATTAATTGCCTAAATTTAGACAACAGTAAACTAAACTATAAAGTATTATGTATTGAAATTAGACTAGACCGGTTTAGATTATTGTATGGATCAGTTTGAGACTAAACAAGAGACGGATTGATCTTTTAAAAGTTAAGTTAAGCTACAAACTATATTATTAACTAAGATTAGAAATTAGATTAAGATGCTTAGTGTTTTAAAAGGCTAAAACTAAGTCAAAGATACTACTTTAGATAATTACATAAAATTACATAAAAATCCAAAACAAAATCAAATACGACCTTGTCAGGTGGTCAAAACTTAAAAACTCAGTACAAGCACGGATATCAATAATTAAGATGGACGTCCTACCTAGAATCAACTTCTTCAGCTCAATGCTACCGTTACCCCCTCCAAAGGGTTACTGGAAAGAATTACACTCCTCCACATACAAATTTATTTGGAATAACAAACCACCACGTATAAAAAGATCCACCGCACAGAGAAACAAAGCAGACGGTGGTATGGCATTTCCAGATTTCCACCACTATTTTAAGGCATACACTTTAAGACCACTGACAACATGGTTTGATCCCCAAGCATCAGTATCCTGGAGAAATTTAGAAGAAAATATAGTAGCTCCACATAGGCTGAAGGACATAGTGTACACCAAATTATCAATTAAGCAATGCGAACGGAAATTTGGCCCCATAATCACTCATGCAATCCGGATATGGCGTGAAACACAAAAAAAAGACTCTATCCCACATAAATGGCATAATCATACTCCCTTATTCAATAACAATGCACTCTTGATTGGAAAACAACCTATAAGATTCCCTAGATGGGAAAAGCAAGGCATACACACATTAGGAGACGTTTTCAACAAACAGGGTTTTTGTAGTTTTGATGAGATATGCAAAAAATTTTATCTCACCAAGTCCTCATATTATTTTTACGCACAGTTATTGGCATGTTTGAAGGCTCACAGTGTTCCATTAAGGATACCAATTGTACACCACAGATACCACAAATTCTTCTATGAAAGAGAGACATCGAGAGGTTTTGTTTCAGATTTTTATCATCAATTACTAACGGCCTCGTATGAAACCCTACATCTACACTCAGTCTGGAGGAGGGATATACCAGACCTGGAGATAGACTTTGACTGGCAAGAAGCCTGGGCAAATGTACGCCTTGCATCAAGGAACCCGGACCATCAACAAATCAATCTTAACTATATTCACAGGACATACTTAACTCCTATAAGACTGAACAAAATGAGTCTTAAACAAGACTCCAAATGCTCCTTATGTACAAATGGGGACGAAGGGACATTTATGCACATGTACTGGGACTGCCCACCAGTTAAGATATTTTGGAAAGAAGTGACCCAGCAATTGTCAAATCTCTTAACTCTGGATATACCTGTACACCCCTCTGTATTACTGCTGAATGATGTCTTTGAGCATGCAGTACCTCCACAGCTAAAGAGATTGGTTTTATCCGGTATCACAGTGGCTAAAAAGCTGATAGCATCACGATGGTTTCAACCGGAAAAAATGTGCCGTAAGGTCTGGATTCTTACATATCTCGATGTGATTTATCAAGAAATATCAACAGCTAGAATTTTGGGTCTCAATGAATCCAAAATGGCAATGTGGTTAGAAGTGGTGGAGAGAATAAAAGCCAGCATATAATGGTAGTGTCTGGTTAGGAACAAATTATAATGGTTGGATTATCCAATGGGGGTCCGGGAGAGGGGGGTACGAGCTGGAGCATATGTGTATTTGTATATCCTATTGTGTGTTGTCATGTTTGTTTATGTGTTTGTTTAAAAAATAATAAAAAAATAAAATACAACAAAAAAAGATACTACTTTAGAAAATATATAAATACAATAAGCATGGTTAAAGATCAATAATATGTTTAAATATATATTTAAAAAGCCCCAGAAATCAGGAAAATACTTGAATTAACTGTCTGAAGCAAGTAGTAACAAATCTCTAATTCTTAAGAATAGTGAAATAAGATACAGTATACTTTTGAACGCTAAACTCCAGAACGGTAAATAGTCCGGTCATAGAAATTACCAGCCCCCTTTAAGATTCAAAATGGCTGACGTCAAGCTTAGCCAATTAGAAAGAAGTGACACCCCTAGCGATCGTCACTAGACGACGTGGCAAGGGGGCGGGCTGTTTGTCTTTAAATACAGGAACTGGTGGACAGAGAGGAGCGAAGCAGAAGGAAACAAGCGCACCCCCAGCGCTACGCCAGACGATTGATGAGACCAGTGTTGCCAGGGGCAACCAAAACAACAAAGAGCCGGCCGCGTGTTGCCAGGCCGACCCGAATCAACAAAGAGGAGAAGATGGCTTTTCTGATCTCGCAGCAGCATAGAAGAGGAGAACAATATCTTTGTGAACCTTTAGGGAATCCAGCTTGTATCTTGTCAATAGGGGAGCAGCTGGAAACCACTTTTAGAATAAGATCTGAGGCTTTTATTGATGAATAAAAACAGATGGTCTGGTTGGAACCGAGCGCTCTCGTCCGTGCCTAATTCCTGCAAACGAACCAATTGAATGAATGAACACAGAGTCAACAACGCAGAGAGAAGGGAAATTCCACTATACAAGTTCAGAACAATCGATCAGAGATACGTTACATTATAGAAATATACCTTAATAGTAACTAGTAAGAGTAGGTAAGGGATATGTACAGTTATAGATATAGTAACTAGTAATAGTAGGTAAGGGATATGTACAGATATAGTAACTAGTAAGAGTAGGTAAGGGATATGTACAGATTTAGATATAGTAACTAGTAAGAGTAGGTAAGGGATATGTACAGATATAGTAACTAGTAAGAGTAGGTAAGGGATATGTAGTAACTAGTAAGAGTAGGTAAGGGATATGTACAGATATAGATATAGTAACTAGTAAGAGTAGGTAAGGGATATGTACAGATATAGTAACTAGTAAGAGTAGGTAAGGGATATGTACAGATATAGATATAGTAACTAGTAAGAGTAGGTAAGGGATATGTACAGATATAGATATAGTAACTAGTAATAGTAGGTAAGGGATATGTACAGATATAGATATAGTAACTAGTAATAGTAGGTAAGGGATATGTACAGATATATTTATAGTAACTAGTAAGAGTAGGTAAGGGATATGTACAGATATAGATATAGTAACTAGTAAGAGTATAGGTAAGGGATATGTACAGATATAGTTATAGTAACTAGTAAGAGTAGGTAAGGGATATGTACAAAATGATATAGATATAGCATATACAGATATGTAACAATGATTATAGGCAGGTATATATATATATATATATATATATATATATATATACATCTTGTGTTGTCATGTTTGTTTATGTGTTTGTTTAAAAAATAATAAACAAATAAAATACCAAAAATAAAATATATATATATATATAAATAAATATATATGGTATATACAGTATTATTGTACATGTGTGGTCGTTTTTAATGAACAATAGATCATAACTGGTTCAAATCAAAATCATGTGTTCTAGTCTTATAGAAACAGTCAAAGTGGAACAATTGGCAATCAAATATAGTTTAAACCTGATTTGACTAGGGTGACTTAGCTCATAGAGTGTGTGTGTTGAAACAGGCCGTGAAGCACCCCAGGAGGTCATTTGCATATAGTGGCAGCTGAAGTAACAATAGAGAGAGGTTGTTAAACGGGTTCGGTGGCTGATCAGGAGGATAACCTACTTCCCCTTAGGGGGTTGTAGAACAAAGGCTCGCCACCTGAGTTTGTCAGGGTGGGGGACAGGAAGCCCTAGCTAAACACATATGTTCCTAGGAACATATGTGGCCACCTGGTTTGCTAATACTAAGTACATCTTCAAATGTCTGGTAACACACTTAGATTAGTTTGATATGAATTTACATTGTGGTAATAATTCTGAAGTCATAGTAAACTGTATAAAAGCATATGATTAATGAAACTGTATAGAAGATATTGATGTAAGCTAAAAGAATGATTAGACCTGGTAGCAATTTATTGAAAGTCAGCAGACTTTGTGGTAAAGAAGATTAGTTTCACTTAAGGTGAAACTAGTCTTAATAATAACAGAATGTGTACAAGTATAATGTGTTTAAGTATGATATATCTGTGTTTATGTAATCAATATATCTTGGGGTTCATCAACCAAAGTATTAAATATACAGTGAAACTATTCTCTGGGCTTAAACAAAGTAAGATTGATTAAACAGCTGTTGTTAACTACCCTCTTCCCTCCTGATTCCTTCTGCTGCACCGCTGAGCGTCATAACAAAGACCCTCGAGTCTTTGTTTAAAGTATTTCCCAGGGCTTTAAAGGTCAGGAATCACAACGCAGAGCAGAGGAGATTAGGTTCTGATACAGAACCTAACCATTTAGCTTGGGAATATACTACATTTTGGTGCCGAGGCCCTTGAACAAGTAGCAGCCGTGGAAACAAGGATTTATTTTTTTTCATTCATCGACCTCATCAGCGGACAACGAAGGCCGCAGTTGCGTGAGCTTCGATCCTGTGGAAGAGGTGAGTGATGACGGAGAATTGGCTGCTCAGTTCGAACAAGAAGGGGTGGGAAAAGTTAATGCCTCATATAGGAGTATATGAAGTAAAGGTAAAGCCTCATATGGTATTATATGAAGAAGTTGGAAACCTCGTATTGTATTAAATATGTAGGCGTTGGGGGGAGCGCAACTAACTGATTTATGGGGTTGGTCGAGGCGTCGGATTGCGGCAGATGAAAGGCTTAAATGATCACGAGGCTCGGTATATCTGATTTGGCATTCGGCAGAGGCGTATCCTGGGTTATGGGATCCCTAATACATTTCTCAGGAGACGGGCGCTATAATGTTGGTAATTTTTGCGTGTCTGAACAGTGGGGGAGCCGTGTGTGTGCGCCGGGGAAGTGAGACGGGTCTAGTCGGGGTAACGCGTACTCAAATCGGCACCCGGGCAAGATGTTTCACCGAGACGTGGATACGTGGCTCAAACGCTGTTTGGATTATGTAATCGGGTGTAGTAGAAACGAAGGGCGATCGGTGTAAATCAGGGGTCTTGTTGTGCGGTTACAGGAATAACACGGGAAGATTAATATAAGCGGGGCTGGCTAGTGTTTACGAGGCTGCAATAACATAGTTTTCTGGCTGAACGTGTTGACCGGTATTACGACGGGACATGGTATCCGCGGGGATTATCGGCCGAATTAAATGAATAATTATGTTCGTTTTTAGGACATATTCAATTGGATCAAGACGGCGAGGGGTTGTTGGCAAGGTGAGTTTGCGAATTAAAGAAACCCGAAATGCCTAAGGAGATCCTATTTGATACGTTAACACGCCGGCATATTAATTGATTACGTGCGCTGTAATAAGGGGCGAACGATGGTGCTTAAACATTTCGGTTGAGAGACTGACTTAGTACTTAGTGGCGATTCGATTACAAAGCTGTTGTAAACTTAAACATTCGGTATAGTAAGATGTACGATTACACTTGGTCTCGTTTTTAATAGTCGCGCGGAAGTTATTGAATATAGTGAAACGGAATGTGAGGACTGCCGCGCGGACGTTCGAGGGACAATAGTATGTGAGTCTGAATGGTTGTTTGTATTTTTATTTGTGGTTAGGAGTGGCTGTAGGATTGAATGTTTAGATGATGGTTATGGTTAGGTGTGATTGATGAAACGTATGAGTTTATTGTTGTGTTATTATGTAATTTAAGTCACCGGATAGCCGTGGGGATATGTAATGATAACGCAGTTTTTTTCGAGGGCCGTTGGAACCTAGCAGCGGTTAGCTACTGTGTTAGCCTGGGGGCGACCGGGGGATGCTAGTGACGAATCTACGTAGTTTCGAATGTATAAAGTCGATCGTTAGTGTCTTGGGATTACGGGGATGTGTTAGGCACTTTAAAATTTTCATATTCGACGCGGATGGAGTGGTTGTTTACTGTTTTAGGAGATCGGGATGGTATGTAACGAGGACCCGGAAGTCGTTCTGAGCACACCGGTAGTGAAGGCGGCGGGGTCAAGCTAGTGTTTTGTGAGGGCCCATAGGATGTTATGTTTTTATATTTTTGTTTAAATCACTACACTGGCGTTTTGAGGGGATTAGGGTTCTGTTGTGGGGAATGTGGTGTTGTGTTAACATTGCGAGGTGTCGGCCCACACGGCGAAACGGGACGATGGGTCGTTGGGGAACGTTTTTATGGTATCATGGGAGTAGCTAAGCTAATGCTACCTAGCCGCGCTAACGGCTAAAGCGGTCGCCGGTTGTGACGTCATAAGGGTGCGCGGACTGTTTTCTTTATGGGTTTCAAACACGGTGTATTGCGTTGATTTATTGTTTATTGCTGTTTGCTGTGGGTTTCAAAGGCAGTTGGTTGGATTTGGGACTTGTTTGGTGTGTGTTGTTGTTCAAAATTCAGTTTTGTTGTTATTTTTAGGGTATTTCTAGTGCTGGTAGTGGTATTGGCTGGCGTTGGGGCAATGATGTCGTACTCGACCGGGGTGGGGCCGTACTCTCTGGCTCTCTCCAGGTATCAGGCCGCCTTCCGGTCTCTTGACTTAACGGAGAGGTGTAGCGCTGCTGGCACGGGGCGACACGGTGGGCTCCGTGTCAGTGTCTTTTGTGTGGCGTTCATGTTGGTGGGCCGTAAGTCGGAGCGTATTTGCTCGGCTGCGCCTGAGTAGACAGATCGTCGTAGCTCACTGTCTGCCTCTACGCATTGACGGGGATGCGCTATGTGTGCGACTCGTCGATGCTCGCGGCCACACTGCGCACGTTTTCATTTTAACGGGGGTATGGGGACTGCTAGACGTCGTGGCGGGGGTGGGCTCGTTGTCTGCCACCGCGCATTGGCGGGGATGCGCTATGCGTGCACTCGTCGAGAGCTCGCTGCCACACTACGCGCATTGGGTTATATTGTGTGTGGATATTTGGGTGAAGGTAGTTACGGTGGTTGATTGGTGTCGGAGGTGCTGTGTGTGAGTGGCAGTGGTTGTGAGTGGTATGAACTTTGAATATCCTTGAGTAGGAGGCCCGGGGTTTCGCGTTCCAGGTTGCAAACTGGGGGTGACGCCGTGGGCCACAGGTCGGGTTGACCAGTGAATTATTCATTGGTCTGCAGGGATTTCAATGTGGGGGTGGTGTCGGCGCCTGTGGTTTATTAAACAGGTTGTGTATGACACTGTTCCGAATGCACGGGACTTCAGTGACATAAGGCACTGAAAGTTGATTTCTATTCTCGTGAGAAGTGGGTTTAACACCTAAATGGTTAGGTGTTACGGGGGAATGTAGTAATTGTGTGCAAAATTGTGTTTGTGTGCAAAATTGTGTGTGAAATATGTGTGTTACTGGTATGTAAAATGTAATATGAGCGGAATACATTTTTAGGCTTTCACGGACAGAAATAAATATAGTTACACATAGAAGTGAAGATAAGGATTAAATGTACACATAGCCATTTGCAAAGAGCAATAAGAGTTAAAGTGCTTTTATTCACCTGAATTATAAGAGTTAAAGTGAGTTTATTCACCTAAATTACCATGTCCAGTACAAATGTTTAGAAATGATAGGCTGTAAATAACAAATGTCTGATTGACCAACAGAAGGGAAACGGCTGATGCAATATAGGGTTCCCCGGAGTTGTGAGAAGGAACATGACAACGGGATTGGGAGATCCAGTTTTCCAATGGAGACAACTGAAAAACGATTAAGGCTGTGTCGTTGATAATTCAAACGAAAATTGCACAAATGCTCTCAAGTGATTTTAGTATAGGAGATGCCCGACATTCCATGCTTAAAGATAAATGATGGATGGTGAACGGGAAATGCCACTGATGATTAAGTGTATGCTTTTTCTTATCTCTTCACAGCTGCTCCAGGGCGGACGGCCAGTGCTGACATTTCCGAACGCCAGACAGGGAAATCAAATGGACTGTTGAAAGTCGGGGGTATAGTATCACACAGCGTGTTATCAATTCCTGTTTGCACCAATATACCAGTGTGAGTGAAATTAACTCAAGTTTGGTAAAAATAGTTTGAATACAGAGAAACTTGCTTTCTAAACGGTGGAATACAAATGCATGAACTAATCAGACTAACAAGAAAATCAAATTATGTTAAACAGTTAATATTAGGTATTCAATATTAGACAGTGTGATGATGTGACACTGTGGAAGCTAGTGGTCAGTAAATTATCCATGCTTGGTCAATATTCAGATTGGTCAAAGGGTGGACTGCATGATTAAGAAATTAAAAAGACCCATAGTTGTTTCTAGTTTTTATGGTATTGATAGACGGATATTAACAGTTATGAGTAATAGGTATAGGTGTTTATTTTTATTTTCTGTAGAAATTCTCTTTTCTCGTGTGTTACGAGCAATTCCTGACGCCGGGAGCGTTCATTTTGTTTATTCATTTGATTTTCCCTTTTTTGTTTCTTAGTTAATACGGGGGTGCATAAGCCTCTAGGTAATAGGTTAAAAATGAGTTGAAAAGAAAAAAGAAAAGCTCACAAGTTTAGTTTATTTTTTCATTTATTGGTTTAGGCATGGTTTTTCTTTGTATGTTTTGTTTTTTGTTTCTTTTCTTTCTATATATTTTTTCTTAGGGTACCTGGCAAGCTGGGAGTGATCTCGACACATCAGGACGGGGTAGTATATGTCTATAAAATGGACTGGGAACAAAGTGAATGGACATGAGCTGGTTCATGGATTTTTGTTCTCCGCCCATTAAATACCCGGTTCTAGGAGCTGGGGGTGTGTCGTGATTGGTGAAAGTGTTGGGAAGCATGATTCTCTGTACATTGATAAGCTCAATAGGTTTGGTCGCTATTGGCCAAATTAGTCTTTGTGTAGGGTGTGAACATGTGCAATTGATGATTGGCTTGTGGGGGACTCCGTTGGCTTGGTGAAGGCTGACTTGAGCGTGTGGAAGATGTGTGTTTAAGGCGGACTGTGATTTGTTGCCATACACCTAGGACTACTGGGAGAGTGGATGTGTCAGTGCTGACTGTCCGGGCCGGGAAGCAGCTGTCCAGGGACGAAGGTAACGATGTTTGAATGTCATTCCACATCGAAGGGTGGTGGGGTTATACTGTTTTGACAGCATAATATAAGGAGAGCCATGTGAATTTTTCAGAATTTTGAATATTAACGATCAAGAAGCCATAAAATATATAGAAAAATGATTTGGAATAGAAAGTTGTCGGAACTCAGACCAGTAAAGAGAGTCTGAGGGAGGAAAAGTATGGATTCTCAATCAATTGTTGTGGTAGAAGTAACCTGCACTGTCCCGAAGCAATATATATGCACTGCAGGATACGAACAGGAGATTGGGGAACCGACATGCATCCGAGTGTGGTACGAAGCAGATCCAAGGATTTCGTCAGTACTGGGGAACCAGACACTGGCTAGTGTCTACCCAGAGGTCCATGGGGAATCACAACACTGCAGGGCACCTAGAGAAGAACCAGGAGAAGCCTACCTCTCAGGCCTGGAGAGTTCCGGCCAACGCAGTGACCGGGTCTTGAGGCTTCAGAGGGGAACGAGAGGAGCCAAACGACAGGCAACCAACGAGGAGACAGGCGGCTAGGCCTCAGCAACAACTCCGGCTGTCAACAGACGGGCTGCAAGGCCTTAACCATTGACCAGGGGGTCAACAAGCGAAAGGGTGGAGCTGCTATCGCCCCTATCAACGACCAGGCGGAAGGGGGGGAGAAGCAAAACTCTTCCACTAATCCGAGGGTCAACGGGGGTTGAGCAGCCAGCGACGACCTCAACACAGCTGTGACAGCGACAGAGCCATACAGCTGGGGGTCCTACCCCTATAGAGTTCAACACGAGACATGCGGTCTCGACAGAAGACGGGGTGTGATAGAAAGGCAATTTGCTTTCTAATTCCACCTCCCAGAGTTGGTGGTAGCATTCAGCAGTCGTGAACTGCACCAGCTCTGAGAAATAAGGAGGAGGCCAGGTCGATCTAGAAAACATTGACCCCCCTCCTCACTGCTCCAAGTCAGAATTTGACAAATCACATTGGAAACCAATGGAAATTGATCTTGGTACGAAACAGCGTGTCAAAGACTGTACACGGGGCAAAAGTAACCGAAATGGACTGCTAATAAAGGTGTTTGAATTTATAAGTATACCTAAGAAGGAGATTTAGAAAAAGAATGTTAGGTTGAATTTTAGGATCTGAGTGTGGCAAACCATATGTGTTGTGAAGGGCCAGATTAAACCGAATATATATATTTATTATATAGATATATTTAATTGTATTTGTATATTCTCTAATATTCCTTGATATCCCTTGTATATTCCTTGTACAATATGCATTGAATATCCATTCTAGCCTACTGAACATCCCATAATAGTCTCCATTCTACTATTGGTCGAGACCTTGGTGCCAGGCTGCCATACCCCCCAGACCCAGTTCAAACGTACCGCTCAACATGTACGAACAAGTCCTAGTTCCGCGTAGGAATCTGGCTACCGCACCACTAACGGTACGATTTGTTCATAGTGCGTATATATACTGCGCTACTAAAGTAGGACTTCCTTTTTAGTCCAGTTTCTTACCCTCCAATAGAGTGACAGACGTAAAGCCTCCCCGCGACGCCACGTGTGGGAGTAAGGCCAAGTTCGGCCTACCATCGGTATTGAGACATCGTGTATATTAATATTTGAATAGTCATATTTGGCACTATATCGTCGAGTTGGACGTAGTCTATTAAGCTAATAATAGTCTATTCATATGTAGTGCTTCGTGCGGTGAGAATACTATCGTAGTCAGTACCCCATCGTTTCGGGCAGAGAACTGGCTGCTTATCCAGGGTGGCCGACCCCATGTGAGGCTGCACCCGAGGAGCCCCAGAGCCGACGAGCGAGTGGACCTGCATACCGGATTATTCTACCGACGACAACCCGCCTTCCCAGGCACGGATTATGCTTTGTATACAGTGATTATTCTATGGATAAAGACCAACACTGCCGTGTGTTGGAAACCCCCCCCCCGGAGAGGACGACAGGTGAGGAGACGCTCTACACGACGAGGTCGCTTCACGTCTCTCCATCGTGGACCGAAGGAAGCCGGCCCACAGAGAGTCCAACTGCTTTCATCTGTGGATCGAGGATCGCTGAGGCACCGAGCCGCACAACCGTGGGTTCTCCCAGGATACCCTCGGCCAGACGGATACAGCCAGACTCTACCCCCCCCCCCTTCTCCAGTTGTCTTACAAGCGACCGGAATTCCCCCCTAGTGTATCCAGTTCTATAATCATTAAAGTATCATTGCTATTATTCCTTAAATATTCCAGGTTGTATATTTACCGCCTGCGCCACCAGAGATTGGACGTTCTCTATTGATATACCAACGAATACTCATTTGCCATAAAAGTGCATCCTATTTCAAATCATAAATGTAATTAAGTGATTGCTCTACATACCTTTTGCTATGTATTAATTATTATTAAACGCAGACTTTCGACTTGGTACATTTGTGTTGGATCGTTTCATCTACGTGGGAGTGTTTACCATAATTATTTATGCCTAGTACTGGGTGGCCAGAGTCTAAAGTACAAGAGGTAGTGGTAGTAAGTATCATATCTAACAATACAGTCAGGGAATTGTACCCCTCAGTTACAATTGGTCCTTCGAGCCGGAGGGTAATTAGTGTAATATTAATATAGTGTTATTAATATTGAAATGGCCTATGATGAACACTCCACGAAACGATCCTCCTAACCAACGCCCGCAGCGCGAACGACGGCTCCCTCAGTACTTAGAGGCTTACGCTGTCAGTCAACAACCTAGTCTTCTACCAACAGTAAACGCGGTAAAACTAGAAAGTAAAAGTATGTCTAACCCCAACGCCCAGACTACCCCGACCATAGAGGCCCCTACGGGTTCTAATGTAACTGACCAAGCTCACGGTGGGGACCAGTGGGAACCAGACATGACCTCACACCCCGCCAGTACTGAAGAAGTAGTCCCCGATGAGTCCCGGGAGGAATACAACGCTACCGAGAGAGAACTCGGCACGGAAGAAGACGGGGAGAGCACCGTGGAGATAGAGCTCCAAGGCTCCGCAAGGAGTACCCCGAGGGAAGGCTCCCATATACAACCGCCTTCTCCCAGCGAGGCAGAGAGGACCCTACAGCAGGCCTTCCTCATCAGCCTGAACGCCGCTGCTGAACGCGACCGACTGCAGATCCAGCAGCGGAGCGAAGAAGAGCATATACGTCTAGAAATAAGACGCATTCAGAGGGAAGAGAATGTGGCCCGAGACCGAGCAGACAGCCAGCGAGCAGCTGCTGGTGCTCTACGGGACGCAGAGCGCGACAGACAGCAAGCGCAACTAATAGAACAGCTGATCAGACGGACAACACCCTCTCCCTCCGCCAGAGGCTCCAGGAACTCGTCTAGACACACCTCCAGGGCGGCATCCCCTAGCCGAGTAAACAACCCTGAACTTGACCAACAGACGAGGTCTATACCCCCCACAGACCACCTCCCCCCACCGGTCCAAGCGAGACCTAGCAACCGGGAAGGAGCAGCATATCCTGTGGAGAGGCTAAACCAGAGACTACAAGCACTGGATGACCTAACTGAAGACGAAGAGGAAGAGGAGGAGAACCACGCCCGACGACAGCACAGTACTCTACCGGACCAGGAGGTCCGGTACAGCCCAGGCTATACTCCCGCGGAGCTGCGCTACAGACCCCCGACTCTATACCCGGGTGAGCACAACGCACGACCCGCACCGAGGAACAGCACCTGGACAAGCGGGCCATGGTACACTGCCGGTACCAGCCCATACCAAGGAGCGGGAGGAGACTCGCCTAGGAGGCCTCTCCCCCAACGCTCGCCGATGTATCCACAGTCAGCGTCATACATTGGCACGCCTATGGTACCCGACTTCACCCAAGAGAACCGGGCCCAGTATACAGAACTCCGCATGTGTCTGGAGACCATGTTGGTGGATGTATTGGATGAACGCCATAAATACGCCATCCTACTGAAGCACTTAAAGGTACCCCGCGCACATAATATAGCGCTCGCCTACGCGACTTCCACCACCCCATACACAGCAGCGCTGGTAGCATTGGACCAGAGGTATGGGCGCATATGGGATTACGTGATCCAGGAGATCCGACACATCGACCGCTTACCCCCAGCAATAGACAATCGAGCACTGGACGACCTGTCCATCAGAGTGCAGTCCCTGGTAGGGATGTTGGGAGCGCAGAGAGAGAAGGGGAGGCATGAACTTTACGCCAACTCAAATGTGGAAAGGATCTTGGAGAAGCTGCCGCCCGCTCGACAGGAGCGTTTTAGGCGGCAGAGAGACCACCGAGACCCGAATGGCCCCGAACCGAACCTCCTCGATCTAGCAGACTTCCTGGCGAGAGAAGTCAGCAGCCTACGGCTAGATACATTCGGACGGAGCACCCCTGGCTCCAGAGAAGGAACCAGACGACTAAATGATGGAAGAAGATCGGTGACGGTGATGCACCAATCGGAGTCAGTACCGAGCAGCAGGAGCCACAGTACCCCCTCCAGAACGGAGAAGTGGAAGATAGTGTGCCCCTACTGTGAGAAAGAACACTGGCTAGCGCAATGTGACTCCTTCCCCAAGCTGAACGCGGAGGAAGCAAGTCAATGGATAAAGTCCAACAAGCGCTGTTTTCGCTGTGCGTGCTCACACATGGCAGCCGAATGCCGCTTAAAGAAAAGGTGCACCAAGTGCGATGGAGCCCATCTGGACATACTTCGCGACAGTAACAGACGGCGCCCTTCACCCGCACCATCCAGCAGCAAAGCGAGCGTCATGTACATCGATCCCGCCAGCAGCAGTGGAGCCCGAGTACTCCTAAAAGTAGTGCGTGTGACACTAAGCTACCAGAATAAAGTCCTGGACACTTACGCCGTCCTCGATGACGGGTCAGAGAAGACCCTTCTGCTCGCCTCCGCTGCGGCCCAGCTAGGGCTGCGGGGAAGCGAAACCCAAATGACAATTCGGACAATAAGACGAGATTTGAAGACGATAAAGGGCGAGAATGTCTCATTCTCTATCGCAGCAAGCGGCCAGCCTGAGCGACGGTACCAGATTACAGACGCTTTCACCAGCCAAGAAATAGGACTGTCGCGGTACACATACCCCGTCGCCAAGCTGATGGAGAAATATGCACATCTGCGCAAGTTACCGATCCCGCTCATAGACAATGCTATGCCGACCCTGTTGATAGGCTCCGACCATGCAGACCTCATTGTCCCGATAGACCGGGTTCATACCGGACCCCGAGGCTGTCCTGCAGCAGTCGAGACCCGTTTGGGATGGACTCTCCAAGGCCCGCTCGCCAAATCTCTCAACCGAAGTACAGCCACTAGATGTCTCCACTCCCGAGTCACAGAGGGAGAAACCGCACTCCTGCAACACGTAGAGCGGTTATGGACCTTGGAACAAATGCCCTTTAAGAACGGAAAGAAAGACATTCGCTCTAAAGATGACATTTACGCCATTCACCTCCTCGAGACAGGGACCAAGAGAGTCCCGGTCAACGGCGTGTTGAGATACGCCACGCCACTCCTGCGGCGAGAAGGAATGCCTACTTTCCACGCCAAGACAGACGCCACAGAACGGTACCTGCTGAACACGGAGCGGCGCTTAGCTAAGAACACCGCCCAAGAGAGTGTATACCGCGCTGAGATTGAGAAGCTCATCACAGCGGGACACGTCACAAAGATGGACATTAAAGAGGCTGACCAGACCACTGAATCGTGGTACGTGCCTCACCACAAGGTCCATCACAACGGTAAAGACCGCATAGTATTTAACTGCAGCTACCAGATCGGATCCCAAAATCTGAATAAAGAGTTACTGCCCGGTCCCACACTCGGCCCCTCCCTACTCGGCGTTCTACTCCGCTTCCGCCAGGAAAAGGTGGCCATCAGCGGGGACATTAAAGGAATGTTCCTGCAGGTGAGATTAGTAGAGGAGGACAAGCCCCTGTTACGGTTCCTATGGAGAGAGAAGCCAGGAGATGAGCACCCAGCCATCTACCAATGGGAAGTCCTCCCCTTCGGAACGACGTGCAGCCCCTGCTGTGCTACATTTGCACTACAGAAACATGTAGCAGAGGACCCAGCAGCGGACGAAGAGGTCCGACACAGCGTAAAGAACAGCTTCTACGTAGACAACTGTCTACAAAGCCTTTCAACCCAGGAAGAAGCCGAGGCTCTCCTGATTAAACTCCGCGCCTCATTGATCAAAGGCGGCTTTGATCTCAGGCAGTGGGCCAGCAGCGATCCGCAAGTACTGCGCAGCCTCTCCTCCGAGGACAAGGCAGCCAGCAGCGAGACCTGGATGGCTACAATCCCGGGAGAAGCCCAGGAGATGACCCTGGGATTGGTGTGGCGATTCAAAACAGATTCGCTTCACTACAGACACAAGCCCCTGACTACGGAGCAGGGAAGGCCGGCGGCGGCGCCGACCACCAGACGGAGTGTGTACACAACACTCGCCCGACAATATGACCCGCTAGGATGTATTCTACCGTACACCACCAGGGCAAAAATGATTGTACGAGCATTGTGGGACAAGGACCAGGGCTGGGACGACCCCATTCCCGCACACTTGCATCCACCTGGAGAGAGTGGGAGATGGAGCTCCACTCACTCCCAGGCGTTAATATGCGCCGAAGCTACTTCCCACCCACGGTGAGGCCAGAGACATGTAAAATGGACTTACACGTCTTCAGTGACGCCTCAGAGGTCGCATACGGATCAGTAGCCTACTTGCTGGCCCAAGAAGAGGGGGGAGAGATATACACAGCATTTGTCCTCGCCCGCTCGAGAATAGCCCCACGCAAGCAACAATCTATCCCACGCCTAGAGCTCTGCGCAGCCCTAGCCGGAGCGCACCTAGCCACGCTCATCCAACGTGAGCTCACCATACCGGTGTCTAGAACAATCCTGTGGTCAGATTCCACGACAGTACTCGCCTGGATCAAATCGGACTCATGCAAGTACAAAGTCTTCGTGGGAGTCAGAGTCACCGAGATTCAAGACCTAACCGAAGAGTTAACCGGAGAAACAGAGTGGCGCTACGTTGATACAAAACAGAACCCAGCTGACGTCATCACCCGGGGAATGCCCCTAGATGACCTCACCCATCGCAATGTCTACAGTGACGGCCCAGCATTCCTAAAGCTCCCGGAAGGAGAGTGGCCCACGCCTATCCCGAGGGAAGCCAGTCAGGAGGAGGCTGAGAATAAGAAGCCTGTGTTCTGTGGATTGAGCACTGTTATCTCCGCAGACCCCAACATAGATGATTGCACTACCATAGAGAGTGCACAACAAAGGACATTCCTGCGGCACCACCCGGAGTGTAAGTCCCCCGCTGAAATGTCAGCAGCTAACTACGAGGAAGCAGAATTGCTTCTACTGCAGCGAGCCCAGAGAGACTCGTTCCCCGATGAATTGGCCTGTCTACAGGGAGGAAAGCCCGTCCCATCCGACAGCAGATTAATTCATCTGGCCCCCGAGAGCGACGCTCATACCCTCATCAGAGTGGGTGGTCGCCTACGCAGAGCCCCCAATCTACCGGATGACATTAAATACCCGATCGTATTGAACAGCCGACACAAGGTCACAGAGCTGATTATAAAGAAATACGATGAGGATGTACATCACGCAGGAGCAGAAAGAGTCTTCGCGGAGATCAGACGTCGTTACTGGATCCTACAAGGAAGAGAGGCGGTACGACGCTTCCAGCGAACATGTCTAGACTGCCGCAAGTGGCGCGTGCAGCCCAGCATACCAAGGATGGCTGACCTTCCTCCATGTCGCCTCCGAATCGGTGACAAGCCATTCCACTCAACGGGTATGGACTGCTTTGGCCCGCTGCACATAAAGAAAGGAAGAGGAACCGAGAAGCGGTGGGGTATTGTATTCAAATGCATGACCACCAGAGCGATACACATCGAGCTTCTCCCGACCATGAGCACAGACTCATTCCTTATGGCCTTCCGTAGATTCACATCACGGAAAGGAAGACCGTCTACACTATTGTCCGATCATGGGACAAACTTCAAAGGCGGCGAAAGAGAGCTGAGAGAGAGCTTCCAAGCTATGGGCCCAGAACTTAAGACCCACCTCGCTCCAGCACAGATTGACTTCCAATTCAACCCCCCAAACGCACCCCACTTCGGTGGTACTTGGGAACGGGAAGTGCGTTCCATAAAGACAGCCCTGTACGCAGTACTTGGGGCCCAGACTGTGGCGGAAGAAGTCCTAATGACAGTCCTCACGGAGATTGAGGGAGTATTGAACTCTAAGCCCCTCGGCTACGTCTCCAGCGATGTGGCGGATATCGACCCAGTTACCCCCAACACACTCCTGATGGGGCAGCTAGATCCCGCGTTACCCCAGACAATGTACCGGCCTGAAGAAGCGAACGGCCGACGAATGTGGAGGTACAGCCAAGTATTAGCCGACAAGTTTTGGAGCAGTTTCCTACTACACTACCTACCGTCTCTACAGACCCGCCAGAAGTGGGTAAAGGAGAGAGACAATTTGACAGAAGGAACAGTCGTCATGATTATTGATCAATCACTGCCCAGAGCTATGTGGCCGGCCGGCCGCGTAAGCAAAGTGATCACCGGTGCCGACGGCAAGGTCCGAGCAGCTGAAGTGCTTGTCCAGGGTCGCACTTACACCCGTCCCGTGGCGAGGCTCATAGAACTGCCCCGACTCCCAGACACAATCGATGATGACCATGACCCTATAACCCTATGACTTTGTGAAGTTGACTGACCCCTACCGCAAACCCTTATGTGTAAATAGACAACGCGATTAATCTGTCTCTGCTTAACTGATTAGGTCTGGGACCAATCAGGGGGTGGCTGTTGTGAAGGGCCAGATTAAACCGAATATATATATTTATTATATAGATATATTTAATTGTATTTGTATATTCTCTAATATTCCTTGATATCCCTTGTATATTCCTTGTACAATATGCATTGAATATCCATTCTAGCCTACTGAACATCCCATAATAGTCTCCATTCTACTATTGGTCGAGACCTTGGTGCCAGGCTGCCATACCCCCCAGACCCAGTTCAAACGTACCGCTCAACATGTACGAACAAGTCCTAGTTCCGCGTAGGAATCTGGCTACCGCACCACTAACGGTACTATTTGTT
Organism: Notolepis coatsorum; assembly: GCF_963971535.1. NCBI lineage: Eukaryota > Metazoa > Chordata > Actinopteri > Aulopiformes > Paralepididae > Notolepis > Notolepis coatsorum. The sequence continues at coordinate 138,745,225 of NC_140168.1, read as the reverse complement.
CATAGTGCGTATATATACTGCGCTACTAAAGTAGGACTTCCTTTTTAGTCCAGTTTCTTACCCTCCAATAGAGTGACAGACGTAAAGCCTCCCCGCGACGCCACGTGTGGGAGTAAGGCCAAGTTCGGCCTACCATCGGTATTGAGACATCGTGTATATTAATATTTGAATAGTCATATTTGGCACTATATCGTCGAGTTGGACGTAGTCTATTAAGCTAATAATAGTCTATTCATATGTAGTGCTTCGTGCGGTGAGAATACTATCGTAGTCAGTACCCCATCGTTTCGGGCAGAGAACTGGCTGCTTATCCAGGGTGGCCGACCCCATGTGAGGCTGCACCCGAGGAGCCCCATAGCCGACGAGCAAGTGGACCTGCATACCGGATTATTCTACCGACGACAGCCCGCCTTCCCAGGCACGGATTATGCTTTGTATACAGTGATTATTCTATGGATAAAGACCAACACTGCCGTGTGTTGGAAACCCCCCCCCCGGAGAGGACGACAGGTGAGGAGACGCTCTACACGACGAGGTCGCTTCACGTCTCTCCATCGTGGACCGAAGGAAGCCGGCCCACAGAGAGTCCAACTGCTTTCATCTGTGGATCGAGGATCGCTGAGGCACCGAGCCGCACAACCGTGGGTTCTCCCAGGATACCCTCGGCCAGACGGATACAGCCAGACTCTACCCCCCCCCCCTTCTCCAGTTGTCTTACAAGCGACCGGAATTCCCCCCTAGTGTATCCAGTTCTATAATCATTAAAGTATCATTGCTATTATTCCTTAAATATTCCAGGTTGTATATTTACCGCCTGCGCCACCAGAGATTGGACGTTCTCTATTGATATACCAACGAATACTCATTTGCCATAAAAGTGCATCCTATTTCAAATCATAAATGTAATTAAGTGATTGCTCTACATACCTTTTGCTATGTATTAATTATTATTAAACGCAGACTTTCGACTTGGTACATTTGTGTTGGATCGTTTCATCTACGTGGGAGTGTTTACCATAATTATTTATGCCTAGTACTGGGTGGCCAGAGTCTAAAGTACAAGAGGTAGTGGTAGTAAGTATCATATCTAACAATACAGTCAGGGAATTGTACCCCTCAGTTACAATATGTATTTTATCCAAGTATGATTTAAAATGTCTTAAGTATTATCCAGATAGTAGTAAGTAGTAGAAGTTAAGATCTATGTTCGACATAATTAAGGATAGATGAACTATCCGAGTGTGGAAACTGTGGTCGTTTTTAATGAACAATAGATCATAACTGGTTCAAATCAAAATCATGTGTTCTAGTCTTATAGAAACAGTCAAAGTGGAACAATTGGCAATCAAATATAGTTTAAACCTGATTTGACTAGGGTGACTTAGCTCATAGAGTGTGTGTGTTGAAACAGGCCGTGAAGCACCCCAGGAGGTCATTTGCATATAGTGGCAGCTGAAGTAACAATAGAGAGAGGTTGTTAAACGGGTTCGGTGGCTGATCAGGAAGATAACCTACTTCCCCTTAGGGGGTTGTAGAACAAAGGCTCGCCACCTGAGTTTGTCAGGGTGGGGGACAGGAAGCCCTAGCTAAACACATATGTTCCTAGGAACATATGTGGCCACCTGGTTTGCTAATACTAAGTACATCTTCAAATGTCTGGTAACACACTTAGATTAGTTTGATATGAATTTACATTGTGGTAATAATTCTGAAGTCATAGTAAACTGTATAAAAGCATATGATTAATGAAACTGTATAGAAGATATTGATGTAAGCTAAAAGAATGATTAGACCTGGTAGCAATTTATTGAAAGTCAGCAGACTTTGTGGTAAAGAAGATTAGTTTCACTTAAGGTGAAACTAGTCTTAATAATAACAGAATGTGTACACGTATAATGTGTTTAAGTATGATATATCTGTGTTTATGTAATCAATATATCTTGGGGTTCATCAACCAAAGTATTAAATATACAGTGAAACTATTCTCTGGGCTTAAACAAAGTAAGGGGGGTTGGCCTATTAAGCCAAACCCCTATTTTCAAATCCAAACTTAGCAGGCCTGGCATTGGAGGAAAGAATTTGATGATGTCATTCTGATGACATCACGAGAGACTGCAGGCCTTTGCTATAAGAGCTGGGGTGTGATGGTGAGGGGGGACTCTGAAACCAACTCACCAAGGAGGAACCACACCCATCTACACACGACGCGGGCAGAGGAGCAGAACAACAAAGGACATCACTTTTGGAGGGAAAAACAGAACTATACTTTGTTCACTAGCCAAGAGAACAAAGCCATCAACGACTTATCAACTCTACTGTAATATTAGTCTGGTTGAGATCACAGACGGCATAGTGTCTTGATCACAACTATAGCATTCTTTATTGTAATTTGTATACAACTCTTAACTTTGATTAAACAGCTGTTGTTAACTACCCTCTTCCCTCCTGATTCCTTCTGCTGCACCGCTGAGCGTCATAACAAAGACCCTCGAGTCTTTGTTTAAAGTATTTCCCAGGGCTTTAAAGGTCAGGAATCACAACGCAGAGCAGAGGAGATTAGGTTCTGATACAGAACCTAACCATTTAGCTTGGGAATATACTACACATGCTACCATGCAGAGTTATATGGGTTATGTAGGTGTATATGTAGGTATATAGAAGGATTATATGCAGGTATATTCAGACTAGGGCTGTCAGTTTATTGCGTTAATTAGATTAATTAATTACACAGCAAATTATCACGTTATGAAAATGAACTCAAAATTAATTACCAAAAAAATAATATTTTTTAATCTCATTCATTCCATAAGAACGTAGAATACACATTTACAGACTTTTTTTAATATGGGGCATTTGCATGTTCTTGGTATCTGATTCTAGGGACATCTATGGATCTCAGGGAATGTATTCCCAGTGTCAGAAATACTGTGTCTGTTACTAGGCTTGAGTAAATTGTAATGAACCAAATGAGAATATCAATAAAAAAAAAGGATCTTTGACTGTGAATAACACCATGCTCAAATTGACCAGACCTGAAAAATCTAAGCAAATGAATAAATGGAAGATGATTAAACAGAAGGTTTTGTAGATACAGTACTGAATTCTGCCATCCGGACACATGCCATTAGAAATATGATTATAGAATATAGAATATCAGGCCTAAAATGGTTATGCGATTAAAATGCGATTAATTAGATTAATTAATTACAAATCCTGTAATTAATTAGATACATTTTTTTAATCGCCTGACAGCACTAATTCAGACATACATATATATATATATATATAATATGCGGTAAATATAAATATAAATGTATATATATATATATATGGTTAAAGTCCCTGTGATCATAAATCATTAAAGCTACAGATGTGTATCGGTGATAATCAGGCCGTAAACAAAGAGGCCTATTGGGATGTTGGATCCTGATATGAAAAACTGTGTGATTTGGTGTTTTATGTCTTACCTTGACTTTGTCTGTTTTGCTGCTGTCTATTTTATACTTATTTCATGTCTGCACTTTTTGTAAATGTTTTGCTAATTTTATGCCAATTTTATATGCCTGTCTTTTTTGCTTCTGTGAAGCACAATTCCTGTTTGAAAGGTGCTATACAAATACAGTTTATTATGTAAGGGATAATGTATAGCTACGAGGTCATTGTTGCAAAATAATTGACCGACACTGTGTTCTGGAACGCAGTGAAGGTCAATTATTTTGCGACAATGACCGGGTATAGCTATACATTATCCCACTTATTACAGGGCTAACTTACTAACAATATACGTAATTCATTTTACACCATCGACAAGACGAGATCAAATCAATGCAGCCACAGTTGTTCTGTTGCTCCTCTGTCATCGGCAGGTGTGTGGACTTGATTGCACCTGATGTAGTGCAGCTGTGCATATGGTAAAGCTTAGCTTTCGTGACTGCGATCAAAATGCTTGATTGTGATTGGTCAATAGCGCTCTGTTGCCCCTAACAGCGGTCATTATTGCGTGTTGCCCATAGCAGCGGTGAATTATCGAGAAATAATTGCTAGGGGCCAACGGAGCGCTATTGACCAATCACAATCAAGCATTTTGGCGAATGTTAAAACGCCATGTAATAACATAGTATATACTATTGTACATGCTAACATACACTACAGAGTTAGTAGTTCTCCATCCTCTCCACACAGGGTTAGGGAGGGTAGTTGTATAAAACATAATCAATACCAAGAAAATACCAAGGTTGTCTGTCAGCTCTTATACCCTGTTATAACAATATACCTTGTCTCCATCTATTGTGGGGAACAAGCTTATTTTGGCTTGTGGACCCGCTTTTAAAGACAGACAGTGTGATGACATTTTAATTCAGTCATAAATAGCTTATTGTGGAATATTAATATCACAAGTATCATTCTCTCAGCTGCGTTATTATCGCTCATTGTTACTTATCACTCATAAGTGTTTTAGGTTACCCTCTCTGAGTAGACTGAGGGGGCGTGGCCTCCTGTTCACTAGACACTATAGATGATTAATTCTCAGTAGACTGAGGGGGCGTGGCCACCTGTTCACTACACTATAGAGATGATTAACTCTCAGTAGGCTGAGGGGGCGTGGCCTCCTGTTCACTAGACACTATAGATGATTAACTCTCAGTAGGCTGAGGGGGCGTGGCCTCCTGTTCACTAGACACTATATGATTAACTCTCAGTAGACTGAGGGGGCGTGGCCTTCTGTTCAGTACACTATAGATGATTAACTCTCAGTAGGCTGAGGGGGCGTGGCCTCCTGTTCACTAGACACTATAGATGATTAACTCTCAGTAGACTGAGGGGGCGTGGCCTCCTGTTCACTAGCCACTATATGATTAACTCTCAGTAGGCTGAGGGGGCGTGGCCTCCTGTTCACTAGACACTATATGATTAACTATCAGTAGGCTGAGGGGGCGTGGCCTTCTGTTCACTACACTATAGATGATTAACTCTCAGTAGGCTGAGGGGGCGTGGCCTCCTGTTCACTAGACACTATATGTGACACCTGGCAGCGCTAGTGACCACAACTCGGCCCGCCCCCTTCTCGTCTAGACGTTCTAGAGTTTTTTTTTTTTTATATGTTTTTTTTTCCTTCATATTATTATGAATTGAATGTATAAGTACTTGTTTAATATAAAAACGAACAGTTAGAATATCTAAAATAGTATCATTCCTTTGTTTAAAAATTGGTTGTTCACGGACTTTATTTCAATGAAACGGGGGCGTAATTACTGTATTTGCATGTGAATCAAGCCCGCAGAGATTTACATTTTGGGGGGGTGTTAGAGCGACGCACTGGCTGTCTGTTTACACTTTCAATGGGATTATCATCACATTGGTCTGAGCAGCTGCACTCTGGATCAGAATGAGATGAATGCATTGGATCTAATGAACGAGTACAGGAACTTTGTTAAACCAGTTGATTCAGTCTCGGCTCACTGGTGAAAACACCGCGCTATTCAACGGAATTAACTATGAGATCGGTCGAGATGGGTCTGCATGGGTAAGTTTAAGAATGTTTGTTTACAGTAGCAGCCAACTCTTTACAATTCCGCATCTTTGATAAAAATACACCAAGTTTTTCTGCCGACCACAAGTCCAACCATGTCACGTTTATTGTGTTATTACGACGAGCCCATGCTACATTAACGTTAGCGTTAGCTAGCTAGCTAGCCACACAGCCATGTAAGTTAAAGTTGCTAACGTTATATTGATAGCTATTGTTTCAGATAGCAAGGTGGAGAGCTGTAAACAAGACGAAAGTGTATGGATGCAGGGTCCATGTGTGTGTGTGTGTGTGTGTGTGTGTGTAATAACAACAAGTTTATAATCTCAGCACTGTATCTGTATCTCTGTGTGTGTGTTGGGTATTGAGGGGGTTGATTGAAAATGTTATTAACAGATTGCAGAATGGGTACAGTACAATACAGCTCAATACACACAATTGTTAAGGGGATGCAGACCAGAGAAAGACTTTCGTCTTGTTTACATCAGGGTCCCCCATTTTCAATTCATCATAACATTGACATACATGACATACAGGTAGACAGTACTGCTACATCAGTGTCTAAGAGAGGTGATGAGCATCAGATAGCAAGGTGGAGAGCTACATAACATTAGGTTGTGGTGGCTAGGAGGGATATGAGAACTGTGTGTGTGTGTGTGTGTGTGTAACTAGGAGGGATATGAGCACTGTGTGTGTGTGTAACTAGGAGGGATATGAGCACTGTGTGTGTAGTTTAAGATGCTGCATCACCGCTTAGCCACTGAGTCCAGCTAGTTTAAGATGCTGCATCACCTCTTAACCACTGAGTCCAGGTAGTTTAAGATGCTCATCACCTCATGACATGAGGACCGTGCGTATGTGCAACTAGGAGGGACATGAGGACTGCGCGCATGTGTAACTAGGAGGGACATGAGGACCGTGTGTATGTGTAACTAGAAGGGATATGAGGACTGTGTGTATGTGTAACTGTGACACTGACATCCATCACTTCAATCATACATTATTTTATTATTTATGCATCAGAGAATGGCCCATGCCACTGAGTGAGGACTTTGTTGCTTTTTCTCGTTGTGACATAGATTTAACAATAATTCTGCTTGCAGCTTGATGTGTGTATGTGTAACTACCCCCCACCCCACCTCATACAATGTACAGTTTCTTCATCAAATACTAAAATAATAATAATTTATAATAATAATAAAATAAGGGCACTTCAGCGGTTGGTGTTAAGGGTATGGGAGAGAGTTATATGGGAGAGAGTTATAGAAACATACTTTTCCGGACAGATCATCTGAGCTCCACTGTGTTTAAATCCAAATAATCCTCTGCCATTGTTATTTAACCCTTGTGTCTGAAAACGAAAGTATTATACTCTTATTAGGGGACTAAATTGAAAAACGCCATAAAAAGATTATATGTTGAAATAATTTCCCACTTTCTTTTCCATTAATATTTTATTCAACTTCAGCCCTGATCATAAAAAAAAATTTTGTAATGAAATACTCCCACTTTTCTGAAAATAGTTGTTAAATATGCAAAAAAACAATATGTGGTGATTATGATCGGGCTGAAGTGTGAGGTTTCTGTCCTTGCCTTCTCACTCGTTCTGTTCCTTTAACCACCCTCGCTTTGTTTTCATTCATTTTTTCTGTCAAGTATTTCAATTCCCTCGTTCACACGTTTCTCCCCGCTGACGTCATCTGAGACGTCGCTGATTGGTTCCCTCACTTCCCCACGCTTTTCAATCACATTCCCCAGCTGTCACTGCCTTTCAATCAATCGATCCCTCATTATTTATACCCCGTTTTCCCCACCCTAAGTTGTTGGTTCGTCTTGATTTGTCGCTGGATGTTTTTCCCCGTTGCTTCTGTTTCACTGTGCTATTCTCCAGGAATTCCTAGAAGCCTTCGCTTGGATACCTGCTCCGTGGCGCGCGCTCGCCTCCACTGTTGTTCCTGTTCCTTTACGCAGCTCGTCTGGGTGAGTTTTTCTAGATTGACTGTCTTGACCTATTTCCGATTTTCGTGTGTAAACCTTTACACTGAAGTCTACCACCTTTTTGTCAGACAGTCACTCACCCAGCCATTATCGTTTTTGCTCTTTCCTTTTTTGGAATAATATTTTTGGGATCTTCCACCTCCCACTGTGTATTGACACGAAGATATTATTTCACATTTGGACTGTGTTTGGATTTTTGCTCACTGTGTATTTACACGAAGATATTGTTTCACATTTGGACTGTGTTTGGATTTTTGCTCACTGTGTGTTTACACGAAGATAGTATTTCACATTTGGACGGTGTTTGGATTTTTGCTCACTGTGTGTTTACATGAAGATATTCACTTGGGCTGTTTTTGGAATATTGCACATCACTGTGTTGTTTAACACGAAGAATATAACACCCTGTCCTCCAGCTCGTTTCAAGTCTGCTCTGTCACTGACCCGTTCCCTCTCTCCCTCTCTCGGTCTTACACAACATCTGAGAGGTCCGCCGTGAGAGTCTGCAGAGCGGTACAGAGGTCTGCTCCTGCTTCCCAGGACTACCCTTCCGGGAGAAGCTGCAGAGCAGCAGAACTTTGCCCCTTGTTCATTGTACCTGTTCTTGTTGACCTGCTTTCCCTGTTTCACTTATTCCTATTATCAAATAAACAAGCCCTCGTATTTGGCAACTCTGAATCCAACTCTCTTGTGTCGTTAGCGTTTGGGGTCGGTGTCAAACCATAACATTACGAACCAACCATGACGACCCCAGCCGACACAGAGGGGGTCAGAACCGCACTTGCATTTCAAGTCGAGTTGACCAGGGATCACGGTCTCCAACTAGAGCGGGCTGCGGCTGCGGTGCAGAACCTCAGGGACCAGGTCCTGCCTATGCAGGGTTCAATGGCCGCTATGGCGGGACAACAGTCCGAGATTCTCGCCCAGCTTAACTCGCTGGGCGACGCCGTTAATACTTTTCATCTCTCACACCCTCCAGGAACATTCCCCGCAGCCCCAGCAGATCTCGCACCTCGGGAACCCCTTCTCTCCGTCCCACGGCTGTTTGACGGTAATCCCGAGGAGTGTGCCACATTCATCATGCAATGTGAGTTGGTTTTCCGTCATCAGCCAAGCCGTTTTTCAGCTCATGGGTCCCGAGTGGCTTATATAACCAACCTACTTTCAGGCCATGCTGCCCAGTGGGTCACATCCTCCTGGGCAATGGAAGCAGATTTTTTGTTCTCCTACCCAGACTTCGTGGCGGAGCTCCGCAGAGTGTTCCACCATCCAGCCCGAGGTCTGGACCCTGGAGCCCGGTTGGGGACCTTCCGGCAAGGGAGCAGCAGGGTGACGGACTATGTCATGGAGTTTCGACTGGCGGCGGTGGAGAGCGGATGGAACGAACCTGCTCTTCGCCTAACCTTCATAAGGGGGCTCAGTGACGCAGTCCGGGACCAGCTCGCTACCAGGGAGGTGCCCGACTCCCTCGAGGAGCTGTTTAGCCTTGTCATCCGTATTGACGGACGCCTCCTGGAGAGAAGGCGCGAGAGGGCCCGACTGTCACCTCCTGAAGCACCCCGGACTCCTGGACGCCCCGTCCCCAACACTACTGTGGGTAACAGGCTTCCCCGTCCGGTGCGCGAGGAGGAACCCATGCAGCTGGGACGCTCTCATCTGAGCCAGGCGGAGCGTCAGGCAAGGCTCAGGTCCGGTCTCTGCCTCTACTGCGGAGGTGCGGGACACCGTATCGCCGACTGCCCTACCCGGCCAAAAGATCGGGCTCACCAAGACCCCGGGAGATCCTGGTGAGCCGTTTTTCCCATTCCCAGCCCCGCGCACCACCTGACCATCTGTTGAGCGTCACCCTGGCCTGGGGGGACCAACGTGCCACGGTGGAGGCCCTCATCGACTCTGGGGCAGACGAGAACTTCCTCGACTTCGAGTTTGCCACCCAAGCCAACATACCTCTTGAGGCCCTTGTGAGGCCCTTGGAGATCTTTTCGTTGGACCAACACCGCCTGGCCGACATCTCTCAACGGACCGGCCCAGTCTTGCTGACCATTGCTGGGAACCACGTAGAGAGGATCCAGTTCCTCATTACCCAATCCCCCCTTGTCCCGGTGGTCCTGGGTAGGCCCTGGCTCGCGCTGCACGAGCCCCACATCGCCTGGGCCTCCGGTACCATCAGGGGCTGGAGCTCCTCCTGTCACGCCCGCTGTCTACAGGCGGCGTCTTGTCCCCCGCCCCGGAGACCGGCTGGTGAGTTGCCCCCGGATCCCTCGTCCGTTCCTCCCGAGTACCACGACCTCATGGAGGTATTCAGTAAGACCAGGGCTCAGTCCCTTCCACCTCACCGCCCCTATGACTGCGCCATCAACCTCCGCCAAGGGGCTCCCCTTCCCGGCAGCCGCCTCTACAGTCTGACTGCCCCGGAGAAGAAGGCGATGGATCTCTACATCTCTGAGTCATTGGAAGCAGGACTCATTCGGCCTTCCTCCTCCCCGGTGGCGGCCGGGTTCTTCTTTGTTGGAAAGAAGGATGGGGACCTGCAACCCTGCATCGACTATCGTCAGCTCAACGAGATCACCATCAAGAACAAATACCCCCTACCTCTCATGAGCTCCACCTTCGAGCCACTGACCCAGGCCTCGTTCTTCACCAAGCTGGATCTCCGAAGTGCCTATCATCTTGTCCGTATCCGTGAGGGCGATGAATGGAAGACCGCCTTCAAGACCCCCAGGGGCCACTATGAGTACCTTGTGATGCCGTTCGGTCTCACCAACGCCCCGGCGGTATTCCAGGCACTCATGAACGATGTCCTCCGTGACATGCTGGAGGTGTTCGTGGTGGTGTACCTGGACGACATTCTTATCTTTTCCAGGACCCTCGAGGAACACATCCTGCATGTCCGCCGGGTGCTGGAGCGCCTCCTCCACAATCGGCTCTTCGTCAAGGCGGAGAAGTGCCGTTTCCACTCCAACTCCGTCGACTACCTGGGCTTCATCGTGGAGAAGGGCTTGACCCGAGCGGATCCTCGCAAGATCCAGGCTGTGGAGGATTGGCCGGAACCCACCACTCGGAAGGAGCTACAGAGTTTCCTTGGGTTCGCAAACTTCTACCGAAGGTTCATCCGGAACTACAGCCAAGTGGCGGAGCCCCTTACCAAGCTGACCTCCCCCGCTCTGCCGTTCGACTGGTCCCCAGCGGCATGCGCTGCGTTCCGCTCCCTCAAGAGAAGGTTCACTTCCGCTCCTATCCTGCTCCACCCTGACCCCAAGAGACAGTTCATCGTGGAGGTGGACGCCTCGGATTCAGGCCTGGGCGCTGTCCTATCCCAGCGTTCTCCTTCCGACCAGAAGGTACATCCTTGCGCCTTCTACTCGCGTCGCTTCCTCCCCGCCGAGAGGAACTACGACACCGGCAATCGGGAGCTACTGGCGGTCGTGGCGGCTCTGGAGGAGTGGCGTCATTGGCTAGAGGGTGCCGAGGAGCCTTTTACCATCTGGACGGACCACAAGAACCTAACGTTCATCCGCGCTTCCAGGCGCCTCAACGGTCGGCAGGCGAGATGGGCCAGTTTCCTCAGTCGGTTCGACTTCTCGCTGACCTTCCGCCCCGGTTCCCGCAACACGAAGGCCGACTCCCTGTCCCGGATGCACTCCAAGGGGGCTCCACCCTCTGAGGACCCATCTCCCATCATCCCGGAGGCCCGAGTGGTTGGAGCCATCACCTTGGGCATCGAGGGTGTGGTGAGGCGTGCCCTACGCTTCCAACGTGCTCCAAGCAACGTCCCTAGGAGCCGTCTCTTCGTCCCTGACTCTGTCCGGTCCCAGGTACTGCTGTGGGGCCATACCAGCCGGTTCGCCTGCCACCCAGGCGTCCATCGCACGTTCTCCTTCCTGGCTCGTCGTTTCTGGTGGCCCACCATGCGAAACGACGTCAAGGAGTTCGTATTGGCCTGCGCGGTCTGTGCCCGCAGCAAGGCCTCTCACCAGGCACCCTCCGGGCTCTTGCAGCCACTTCCCGTTCCAAGCCGTCCGTGGTCACATGTGGCGCTCGACTTCGTCACTGGACTACCCTCCTCCCAGGGGAACACCTGCCTTCTGACCGTGGTGGATCGATTCAGCAAGGGGGTCCACCTCGTGGCCCTCTCCAAGCTTCCCTCAGCAGCCGAGACGGCGGACCTCCTGACGCACCACGTGTTCCGCCTTCACGGTTTCCCCCAGGACATCGTCTCTGACCGGGGGCCCCAGTTCACCTCCCAGGTTTGGCGGGCTTTCTGCAAGGGATTGGGGGCAACGGTCAGTCTCTCCTCCGGCTACCATCCCCAGACAAACGGGCAGACGGAGAGGATGAACCAGAGCGTGGAGTCTGCTCTTCGGTGTGTGGCAGCCGAGAGGCCGGCATCCTGGAGTCGTTTCCTTCCCTGGGTTGAATACTCGATCAACTCAATGGTCAGTTCCGCCACCGGCCTCTCCCCCTTTGAGGCCTCCCTAGGCTACCAGCCCCCTCTTTTTCCCGCACTGGAGACGGAAGTGGCAGTTCCCTCCGTGCAGGTCCACCTCGACCGCTGCCGTCGCGTTTGGGAGATCACCAGGACCGCGCTGCTCCGGACATCTGAGCGCGCCTGTCGTGGTGCCGACCGGCGCCGGGTTCCCGCGCCGACTTACCGCCCTGGGCAGAGGGTGTGGCTCTCCGCGAAGGACCTCCCGCTACGGTCCTCGGCCAAGAAGCTCAACCCTCGCTTCGTCGGTCCTTTCGAGGTCCTGAAGGTACTCAGTCCGGCGGCCCTGCGCCTGAAGCTTCCTGCATCCATGCACATCCACCCCGTGTTCCATGTCTCCCGGGTTAAGCCCGTCTCCCTCAGTCCCCTTATGCCTCCGGCTCCTGATCCACCGCCTCCTGTGCTAGTGGATGGTCACCCCCAGTGGCAGGTCCGCCGGTTGATGGGCGTTCGTCGGCGGGGCCGGGGATTCCAATACCTGGTGGACTGGGAGGGTTACGGCCCTGAGGAGCGTAGCTGGGTCTCCCGGCAGCTCATCGTGGATCCCGGCTTGATCACCGACTTCCATCGGGCCCATCCTGACGAGCCGGGTCGGCCTGGTCGCCGGGCGGCTCCCGTTGAGGGGGGTACTGTGAGGTTTCTGTCCTTGCCTTCTCACTCGTTCTGTTCCTTTAACCACCCTCGCTTTGTTTTCATTCATTTTTTCTGTCAAGTATTTCAATTCCCTCGTTCACACGTTTCTCCCCGCTGACGTCATCTGAGACGTCGCTGATTGGTTCCCTCACTTCCCCACGCTTTTCAATCACATTCCCCAGCTGTCACTGCCTTTCAATCAATCGATCCCTCATTATTTATACCCCGTTTTCCCCACCCTAAGTTGTTGGTTCGTCTTGATTTGTCGCTGGATGTTTTTCCCCGTTGCTTCTGTTTCACTGTGCTATTCTCCAGGAATTCCTAGAAGCCTTCGCTTGGATACCTGCTCCGTGGCGCGCGCTCGCCTCCACTGTTGTTCCTGTTCCTTTACGCAGCTCGTCTGGGTGAGTTTTTCTAGATTGACTGTCTTGACCTATTTCCGATTTTCGTGTGTAAACCTTTACACTGAAGTCTACCACCTTTTTGTCAGACAGTCACTCACCCAGCCATTATCGTTTTTGCTCTTTCCTTTTTTGGAATAATATTTTTGGGATCTTCCACCTCCCACTGTGTATTGACACGAAGATATTATTTCACATTTGGACTGTGTTTGGATTTTTGCTCACTGTGTATTTACACGAAGATATTGTTTCACATTTGGACTGTGTTTGGATTTTTGCTCACTGTGTGTTTACACGAAGATAGTATTTCACATTTGGACGGTGTTTGGATTTTTGCTCACTGTGTGTTTACATGAAGATATTCACTTGGGCTGTTTTTGGAATATTGCACATCACTGTGTTGTTTAACACGAAGAATATAACACCCTGTCCTCCAGCTCGTTTCAAGTCTGCTCTGTCACTGACCCGTTCCCTCTCTCCCTCTCTCGGTCTTACACAACATCTGAGAGGTCCGCCGTGAGAGTCTGCAGAGCGGTACAGAGGTCTGCTCCTGCTTCCCAGGACTACCCTTCCGGGAGAAGCTGCAGAGCAGCAGAACTTTGCCCCTTGTTCATTGTACCTGTTCTTGTTGACCTGCTTTCCCTGTTTCACTTATTCCTATTATCAAATAAACAAGCCCTCGTATTTGGCAACTCTGAATCCAACTCTCTTGTGTCGTTAGCGTTTGGGGTCGGTGTCAAACCATAACATGAAGTTGAATAAACAGTTTATGAAAGAGAGTAAAAAAAAATCCAAGATAATTAAAAGATTACACACCTTTTCCACATATATTGGCTACAAACATAAAACATAATCACTGCAAAGTTATCAAACAAATAAGAATCTGATCAGACACAAGGGTTAAGTTGTTGTTCCCTTTCTAATTTCCTCAAAAACATCTAGTCTAGTTAATGTGATCAATATTATTTGACAATTGATGCTTTTTGTTGGACATTTCAGTCAGTGAGCTCATACTTTGAGCTCATAAATTTATAGTTAAAATGATTGAGACAACGCAATCTTCTGTCTTCGTTGTATGCGTGTGCTCACCACACGCGATACGTGTGTCACTATTCTGGCAGTGGCTACTGTTATTATAGTATTGTTAATGAAAGGTCTGTTATAAGGTCTGTTATTTAATGTTTGTGTAAAAGGTTAACTGGTCATTGATAACTGTGGAAGTATGATGAGACCCTCTTGAAAGAAGAAAATAAATGTTTATATTAAAGCCATGTTGTCATTTTTGGAAATATGGTAATGTAAGAATTTTGAACAACCGCTAATACACCGTCTGCCAACAATAGTGTGTGTTTAACAGCAGGAAAAAAACGTGTAATGTTATGATGTATACATATCAGCAGCAATATATATTTTTTTTTATTATCTTTTTCCCCCTCTTTCTTTTTCCGATTTTTCTCCCATCCCACTGTCAGTCGTTATGCCAATTCCCAACCCCCTTCCTGGTTGTTGCGCACTTTCCCCTACTGTTGGTCCGAGAGGCCGGAGACTGTCACATGCTTTCCTCCGACGCATGTGCAGCCAGCCGGCAGCCAGACTGGGAGAGTGTAACGTGTGGGAGGCCGCACTACCTCTCACCAGATCCTACCTTCGCTGAGCAGGCGTCCCGACCGAACTGTAGGGGTCGCTGTCCACAACGCCCAGGACCCACCCACGGCTCCCCTCCCCCTAACTCAGCCAAACGAGTTAGTATAGCGATCAGCCCGAGCCAAGGCAATGCTGACTCTCCGGGAGTCGAGAGCAGCAATATTTTAATGTAAAATGTACATTAATCAGTATTGATTCCTTAACTTTGATTAAATCAATCCAAATGTACAAGTAGATTACCATTTAGATTATGGTTGAATAAACATTGATGCCTAACATTGATTCAATATAAAATCAACTAAAATGTGCATGTAGATTACCATTTAGATAATGGTTGAATCAACATTGATATAGTATCAGTTATGGTTGAAAACCTAACGTTGATTCAACATGTAAGTCATAGACAACGATTTGTATAATTTCGATGTCAGGCTTCAACATAGATTCAATATTTCGGCCTAACCCTATTTCAACGTTGATTCACTCATATTTTTCTATCTGGGACAAATCAAATTTAGATAACACTTTATAATAACACTCAGTTATAAGACATTTATAAGGTATTTGTAGATAATGAATTAATCATGAACAAACCATTTATATACATTCGTAAATATGTATAACTATATTTGTATAACATTTACAAATGAGTTATACATTATTCATAACTCATTATCAACATTGTTTGTACTTGATTTGTTCATCATTAAATAACGTTATTCAATGTGTAGTAACACATTTGTAGATGCTCGAAAAATGGACATGAAAAACGACTATACCTCCATTTATTTGTTCATGTTCAACAATTGATTTGTAAAACATTCTTAAAAGATCTATAAATCATTTGCAGATGTTATTGTGTGCCCTAATCTAAAGTGAAGCCTATTCATCGTTAACAAATGTCAGTTTGTTTATTTGTGGACTTTTATGAATAAACACAAAGCAATTACCAGACTTGTCTTTTCATGTTTAACAAATGATTTAAAGGAGCATCAAGGGGAGGAGCAAGCTCCACCCTCTCAGCAGCACCAGGAGGAAGCTCCGCCCTCTCAGCAGCACCAGGAGGAGGAAGCTCCACCCTCTCAGCACCAGGAGGAGGAGCAAGCTCCACCCTCTCAGCAGCACCAGGAGTAAGCTCCGCCCTCTCAGCACCAGGAGGAGGAAGCTCTGCCCTCTCAGCACCAGGAGGAGGAAGCTCCGCCCTCTCAGCTCCAGGAGGAGGAAGCTCCACCCTCTCAGCACCAGGAGGAGGAAGCTCCACCCTCTCAGCACCAGGAGGAGGAAGCTCCGCCCTCTCAGCACCAGGAGGAGGAAGCTCCACCCTCTCAGCACCAGGAGGAGGAAGCTCTGCCCTCTCAGCACCAGGAGGAGGAAGCTCTGCCCTCTCAGCTCCAGGAGGAGGAAGCTCCGCCCCTTCAGCACCAGGAGGAGGAAGCTCCACCCTCTCAGCTCCAGGCGGAGGAAGCTCCACCCTCTCAGCACCAGGAGGAGGAAGCTCCACCCTCTCAGCACCAGGAAGAGGAAGCTCCACCCTCTCAGCACCAGGAGGAGGAGGATGCTCCACTCTCTCAGCACCAGGAGAAGGAGGAGGAAGCTCCACCCTCTCAGCACCAAGAGGAGGAAGCTCCACCCTCTCAGCACCAGGAGGAGGAAGCTCCACCCTCTCAGCACCAGGAGGAGGAGGAAGCTCCGCCCTCTCAGCACCAGGAGGAGGAAGCTCCACCCTCTCAGCACCAGGAGGAGGATGAAGCTCCGCCCTATCAGAACCAGGAGGAGGAAGCTCTGCCCTCTCAGCACCAGGAGGAGGAAGCTCCGCCCCCTCAGCTCCAGGAGGAGGAGGATGCTCCACCCTCTCAGCTCCAGGAGGAGGAGGATGCTCCACCCTCTCAGCACCAGGAGGAGGAAGCTCCACCCTATCAGCACCAGGAGGAGGAAGCTCCACCCTATCAGCACCAGGAGGAGGAGGAAGCTCCGCCCTCTCAGCACCAGGAGGAGGATGAAGCTCCGCCCTCTCAGCACCAGGAGGAGGATGAAGCTCCGCCCTCTCAGCACCAGGAGGAGGAAGCTCCACCCTATCAGCACCAGGAGGAGGAAGCTCCGCCCTCTCAGCACCAGGATGAGGAAGCTCCGCCTTATCAGCACCAGGAGGAGGAAGCTCCGCCCTCTCAGCACCAGGATGAGGAAGCTCCGCCCTCTCAGCAGCACCACCAGGAGGAGGAAGCTCCACCCCTTCAGCACCAGGAGGAGGATGAAGCTCCGCCCTCTCAGCACCAGGAGGAGGAAGCTCCACCCTCTCAGCACCAGGAGGATGATGAAGCTCCGCCCTATCAGCACCAGGAGGAGGAAGCTCCACCCTCTCAGCACCAGGAGGAGGAGGAAGCTCCGCCCTCTCAGCACCAGGAGGAGGAAGCTCCACCCTCTCAGCACCAGGAGGAGGATGAAGCTCCGCCCTATCAGCACCAGGAGGAGGAAGCTCCGCCCTCTCAGCACCAGGAGGAGGAAGCTCCACCCCTTCAGCACCAGGAGGAGGATGAAGCTCCGCCCTCTCAGCACCAGGAGGAGGAAGCTCCACCCTCTCAGCACCAGGAGGAGGATGAAGCTCCGCCCTATCAGCACCAGGAGGAGGAAGCTCCACCCTCTCAGCACCAGGAGGAGGAGGAAGCTCCGCCCTCTCAGCACCAGGAGGAGGAAGCTCCACCC
>NC_140168.1:138601683-138727636 GCF_963971535.1 Notolepis coatsorum | reverse complement strand
CACAACGTTATGGAATCTGTACACTGTCCGTGAAGCTTTGCGAATGGTGTTTACTCGCTTGGTGCTTTGTGTGACTTCAGAATCATTGATGCCTGTTTGTATAGCCGAGAGCAGACACATATCCCTCTCTTTCGGCGTCAATGAGGCCATGTCCAGTCTGCTATTGTATATCAATTCTTCCGACAGTTTTGTTGTACACGACAACGCCTGCCGTTCGGAATTCTCTTTCCGCTCTTTATAGCATTTGCAATCAAACGTTCTTATTTTTTCCAATTCTTCATTGGTGTCACTGTCTACGGTTACAACAGACATCATATCTGCGACATGTCTCATCGTTAATTCCGTTGAATAGCCCGGTGTGACGGTCCCGCTGTGAATAGAATCATCCTCTAAATCTGATTGATCCGCACGCTCATCTTCCTCTTCAAAATCATCAGCGCGCTGCTGTATCGGATCGATATCAGGCAATACTTCGTCATCCGAATCTTCTTCTTCATCTGAAGAGTCCGGTTTGGGCGGTGGTTCGGGGACTGGACCTGGGTGAAAAAAGTCCATTAAGTACCCATTCATTAAATGCGATCCATCGATGGCTCTTCCTGCAGCAGATATTTTGTTGAGTTCAGCAGCGATCGTCTTTGCATCCATCTCTCAATCTCAACGCAAGACACATTAAAAGTGTCACCAGATGCCAACAGGTGTATAGGTCTTGTGGGCGTTGCGCTGCGGGCTGCCTATCCCCCCAAGGTTTAGATTAGATTCAAATGCAAATTGTTATTACGCCCCCGTTCCACTGAAATCATGTCGTGAACAGTCAATTTATAATAATATATAAAAAAAAAACAAAAAAAAAAAAAAAAAAAAAAAAAAAAAAAAAAACGTTTTCACGTCTAGACTAGAAGGGGGCGGGCCGAGTTGTGGTCACTAGCGCTGCCAGGTGACACATATGTCTTGGTATAGTGGGCAGGTTGTTAAGAAGTGGAGCTCGGTTTCCACCTCATCTTGTGTGCAGTGGGTCTGTCTTTCGCTTGGGAGCCAGGTCTGCCTATGGCGGCCTTTCTCGATGGCTAGGCTGTGCTCGCTGAGTCTGTACTGTGGCAACCCCAAGCCACCCCTGGGCTTGGTGATTGATGGGCGCTATGTGGCGACCCAATGGCTGGGCGCTGCCCATGTTTGGGCGTCCGCTTCCGGACGCACCTGTCACTAAATACCCATCAGAGTGATTACCTGATTAGCGAATCACGGCGCGGTGCGCCTGTTGGAGAGGGGGGACTTAATGGAGCCGAGGAGCCTCCTCTCAGCCCCCCGTAGCAGCGCAAGGCAAAAGGCCACAGAGCGGAGACGCCGCCCGGCCGACAGCAAACCGTTATTATTTGACTAAGAAAATAAAGAGTATGATTTTGGGAACTGCAACCTGTCTGTGTGTTGTTTATTCTGCCACCCCTACACCTGGAATTGCCACAGTGGTGGAGAATGCGGGCAAAGTCTACTGGCAATCAGGGGTGCAGAATAAACAACCATAGACTTTATCAGAATAGAATAAAAGAAATAAAAAAAAAAATATATATATATATATATATATATAAATTTAATAACGGAAAAAGCATGGACGCGCTGGTGCAGCAGCTTGTACAGGCGAGCATGGAACAACAGACCCGGCACGAAGAGGCCCTGCACGAACAGAGGAAACAGACGGGGATGATCCACGCGGAGCTCCAGCGGATGGCCGCTCACCGGCAGGAGGAAGGGGCCGCCGGGACGCGGCCTAACCCCGGGCGCTTCATCCCCAAGCTGACGGAGCAGGAGGATATAGAAGCCTATCTCCTGGCGTTTGAGCGCACCGCCGGCCGGGAGGGCTGGCCCGAAGACGACTGGGGGGGACTGCTGGCCCCCTTCCTGTCGGGTAATGCACAAAAGGCCTACCAGGACCTGCCACCAGAGCAAGCCGGGAACTACACTCGGCTAAAGCAGGAAATTCTGTCCCGGTACGGCCATAGTCTGCAGTCCCGCGCGCAGCGGTTCCATGACTGGGTGTATGACGCACAGGCCTCCCCGCGCTCCCAGATGCACGACCTGGTCCGCACAAGCCGAGCCTGGCTAATGACTGACCCCGGAGGGCCCACGGTTTTGGAACGGATTGTTATGGACCGCTTTGTCAGAGCCCTCCCCTATGACTCGAAGAAGCAGGCGAGTCAAGCGGACCCCCGCTCCGTGGAGCAGCTGGTGAATATTGTGGAGGCCCACCAGGTAACGCGGGAGTTACTCAAAGGGGGGCGAGGGGAAAAGCCAGAGCGACCGAGAACAAGGAGGGGTCCCGACGAGCCCAGCCCAAGGGGCCGGGTAGGGAACGCAGGTGAGCCCGAACTACCCCGAAGAAGACCGCTGTTCGACCAGGACCAAAGACGCTGCTACACTGCGGCGAGCCCGGGCATCTCTCGTGGAACTGCCCAGGCCGGGATGTGTCCATGCCATCGGCGGCAGCTTCAGACCCCCGCGGAAAGACGTGCAACTATGGCGCAGCCTGTTGGGCCCATAAGGAAACATCGGCGACACTTTTACCCGTGCGCGTCAACGACAAAGATGCCGTAGCGCTCCTGGACTCGGGTAGTGCCATAACGCTGGTTCAGCCCCATTTGGCACACTGCGACGCAGAGGCTCCGCAAGTGTCAGTGTCCTGTGTGCACGGGGACACAAAGTTGTATCCTACAGCGCCGATCACCCTGACAACCACCAAGGGGGTCTGCTCGATGACAGCCGGCGTCATACCTAACCTGCCGGTAGCGCTGCTGATTGGTCGAGACTGCCCCCTGTATCGCCAGCTGTGCTCAGCCGTCATCTCCCCGCGCACCCCACCCTCTACGGGTAAACCGAGGAAGAAGAAAGGGTTACGTCAGCCGAAGGTGTGTGCTCTGAACGTAACGGGGAGTGAGACTGAGATGGCCTCAGATGTAGGTGACGGATCACGCCCCCCTAGTCTGGATGGCCAAGACAAAGGGGACCAATGCCAGGGTGACTCGATGGTTTCTGGAGTTACAGTCATTTAACTTTTCTGTCATTCACAGGTCAGGGGTGGCGCATGGCAACGCAGACGCCCTCTCCAGGAAGGATGCCTGTTGGGCGTTGGACGCTCTTCCCCGACGGTCGGAGCTGGAGGGGGGGTACTGTGAAAACCCCAAGCCACCCCTGGGCTTGGTGATTGATGGGCGCTATGTGGCGACCCAATGGCTGGGCGCTGCCCATGTTTGGGCGTCCGCTTCCGGACGCACCTGTCACTAAATACCCATCAGAGTGATTACCTGATTAGCGAATCACGGCGCGGTGCGCCTGTTGGAGAGGGGGGACTTAATGGAGCCGAGGAGCCTCCTCTCAGCCCCCCGTAGCAGCGCAAGGCAAAAGGCCACAGAGCGGAGACGCCGCCCGGCCGACAGCAAACCGTTATTATTTGACTAAGAAAATAAAGAGTATGATTTTGGGAACTGCAACCTGTCTGTGTGTTGTTTATTCTGCCACCCCTACACCTGGAATTGCCACAGTACCTAGTCAAGGATCTTCTTATTATTGGGTCAGTCACAGTGCTCAGGTATTCTGCCACTGTGTACTCTCTGTTTAGGGCCAAATAGCATTTCAATTTCTTTCCAATGTGTCTCTCTCTCTGTACACTGTATATTGACTGTAGAACGGGAGCTCTCTCTCGCTCTCTCTCTTGCTATATGTTGACTGTATCATGCCCAGCCTCGGGCAGCGCTATTATTTACGAATATGTTGACTGTAGGAAAAAAAAATATATATATATATATATATATATATATATATTTTTTTTTTTACCTTTTGGGGGGGGGGGGGGGGGGGGGGCTCGCGTTTAAATCTCGCACAGGGCCTCGCATTTCTCCCAGGCGGCCCTGGTAGTAGTAGTAGTAGTAGTAGTAGTAGTAGTAGTAGTAGTAGTAGTAGTAGTAGTAGTAGTAGTAGTAGTAGTAGTAGTAGTAGTAGTAGTAGCAGTAGCAGTAGTAGTAGTAGTAGTAGTAGTAGTTGTGGTGGTAATAGTAGTGGTGGTAGCAGTGGTGGTGATGGTGATGGTTTGCGACCATAATAAAAAGCCATAACATGTTAACCACCCTCCCTCTCCCCACCCCCTCCACATACTACTAAATGATTGCTGCATTTATGATGTGGCCAAGATATAGCAAGGTGTGAAGCTGTCATACTGGCTCACTTTCTCAATAAGAACAAGAAAGAGAAAGTGGTAATACACACATTTTTGTGGAAGCAATAATATTTAAATGTCAAAAAATTATTCTTGCTGTAATATTTTCTAATATTAGAGTCACGGCAAAGGCCAGGGATGGCCACAGGGAGGAGGACATGACTTAGTACTTGGTCCCTGACAGTTCATAATTCCATTTCCAATATCTTCTCTTCTAAAAGTTTAAGGTCGCTCTTGATAGCTGCAATCTTTTTTAGAGACAAATGACATCTATGAGAAGTTTCAGTCGGGTTTTAGACCTCGTCATAGTACTGAGACTGCTTTTTTTTTTAAATGTTCAATGACCTTATTTTAACTGTGGACTCTGGGTGTGATGCCATTATGGTAACACTGGATTTGACTGCTGCCTTTGATACGGTGGATCATAAGACCCTTTTATCCCACCTAGAACAGTGTGTGGGTATCAGAGGCGCTGCCCTTATGTTAATTCAGTCGTACCTGACTGATAGGAGTTTCTCTGTCCATGTGGGTGAATTCTCCTCTAATGTGGCCCCTCTTACCTGTGGTGTACCCCAAGGTTCCATCCTGGGTCCCTTATTATTTTCTTTATACATGCTGCCCTTAGGTTATATTCTACGTAAACATAATGTCTCCTTTCACTGCTATGCGGACAATGTCCAAATTTACCTTCCTCTGAAAGTAGAGTGCAATGACTGTCTTGAACCTCTGGTGGCCGCTCTTGCCGACATTAAAATTTGGATGGATCTAAACTTCCTAAATCTTAATGACGGCAAGGCGGAGGTAATTGTGTTTGGGCATCTGGACCGCTTGGGAAACTCGGCTGGTGTTGTAGGGCCGATGCCAAAAAACAAAATTTTATAAAAAGCCTTGGTGTCACTTTTGACAGTGATTTGAAATTTAACAAACAGATTGGGTCTGTGTTTAAAGGCTCCTTTTTTCAACTTAGGCTCCTGGCAAAGATAAAGAAATACTTTTATTATCCTGTGGGAAATTTGACACTGCAAATCGCTCAACATTTTTATTTTTATTTTTTTAAACATAACATAAAATTAGACACACAAGCATTAACAGTAAATAACCAACGTAAATCACAGAACTATACATTCCATTTGAATCAATATAAATGTAGTTTACGAGATATATACCTAATACTTGCAATCCAATACAATACATACATATGCTCCTGCTCGCTCTTCCCCCCAGGACCCCCACTTGGATAATCTATCCATTTTCATTCGTTTCTACCAGGAATTACAATTCATATGCTAGCCTTTATTCTCTCCACCACTTCTAACCAGATTGCAATGCTGGTTTCACTGACACCTAAAATTCTTGCTGTAGATATCTCTAGATAAATCACATTGAGATAGGTAAGAACCCATACCTTCTGCAACATTTTATCCGGTTGAATCCATCGTGATGCTATCAGCTTTTTAGTTGCTGTGAGACCGGACAAAACTAGTCTCTTTAGCTGTATAGAGGCTGCAAACTGAGAAACATCATTCAACAGCAATATAGAGGGCTGTACAGGTATGTTCAGAAATAAAAATTCTGATAATTGCAGGGTCACTTCTTCCCAGAATATCTTAACAGGTGGGCAATCCCAATACATATGCATAAATGTACCCTCATCACCATTTGTACATAAGGAACATAGAGAATCTTGTCTAAGTCCCATTCTGTTCAATCTTATAGGAGTCAGGTATGTCCTATGAATATAATTAAGATAAATTTGTTGATGATCCGGGTTGCGTGACGCAATTTGAACGTTTGCCCAGACTTCTTGCCAATCAAAATCTACTTCCAAGTCTGGTATATCCCTCCTCCAGACTGAGTCTAGGGGAAGGATTCCATACGAAGATGTTAGTAAGTGATGATAAAAGTCAGATACAAAGCCTCTCGATGTCTCTCTTTCATAGAAGAATTTGTGATATCTGTGGTGCTCAATTGGTATCTTTAATGGGACTCCATGAGCCTTCAAACATTCCAATAACTGTGCGTAGAAATAATATGTGGAACTGGTGAGGTTAAATTTGTTACGTATATCTTGATAGCTACAAAAACCCCGTTTGTTGAAAACATCTCCCAATGTATGTATGCCGTGCTTTTCCCATTTGGGGTATCTGATAGGTCGTTTTCCAATAAGGAGTGCATTGTTATTGAATAGGGGAGTATGGCTATGCCATTTATTTTGGTTAGAATATTTTTTCTGTGTTTCTGTGTAAGAGGGCCAAATTTCAATTCGCCTTGCTTAATTGATAATATGGTGTATACTATGTTCTGCAGTCTATGTGGTGCTACAATATTTTCTTCCCAAGTTTCTCCAGGATACAGATGCTTGGGAGTCAAACCAGGTTGTCAGTGGTCTTAAAGAGTACGCTTTAAAATAGTGGTAAAAGTCTGGAAATGCTAAACCTCCGTCGGCTTTGTTTCTCTGTGCGGTGGATCTTTTTATTCGTGGAGGTTTGTTATTCCAAATAAATGTATATGCAGTGGAATGTAATTTTTTCCAGTAACCATCAGGAGGGGGTAACGGTAACATTGAGCTGATGAAGTTGATTCTAGGTAAAACATCCATCTTAACTATTGATACTCGGGCCTGTACTGAGTTTTTAAGTTTGGACCACCTGTCAAAGTCGTATTTGATCTTATCTTGGAATTTTGTGTAATTGTACTTCACCGTTTGGCATATAGTAGGGAATATTTCAACTCCTAGACATCTGAAGTGTTTTACCATTGGTATTCTTTCTGGAAGGAATATATTCTTTGCAGGGGCATTGAGTGGTAGGAAGGCCGACTTTGGCCAATTTATCCTAAATCCCGATAGATTGCCAAAATCAACTTGAGAAGATGAGGCATTGAGGTGGTAGGGTTTTGCATGAACAATATTACGTTGTCCGCATATAAACTAATATGATGTTGTGTGCCCTTAATTGCGATTGGTTCTATGGATTGGGATTGTCTTATATACTGTGCTAAAGGCTCTAATGATAAAGCGAATAGTCCGGGACTAAGAGGGCAACCCTGTCTGGAGGAGCACGATACAGGAAAGATTTCGGAGGTAATTTTACCTGTTGTAATCATGGCCGATGGGTCTTTGTATAATACTTTTATCATATCAATGAATCCGTTTCCTAACCCCATCCTTTTTAGTACTGCCCATAAATAAGACCATTCCAACCTATCAAAGGCTTTCATCGCATCCAAGGACAGCATCGCTATAGGTGGAGTGGCATCCTTGCTGGCATCTAGCACATGTAGTAACCATCTTGTATTATCCGTGATCAAGCGGCCTCTTATGAAGCCAGTCTGATCAGGATGAACTAAAGATGTCATATGCTTTTGAAGTCTGATGGCTAATACCTTGGAATACAGCTTGATATCGGTTCCGAGGAGGCTCAAGGGTCTATAACTACCGCAATTGGTGGGGTCTTTGTCTTTTTTAAGGAGGACTGTTATGAGTGCAATATTGTCTATCTTATGGAAATTCCCCTCCTTGATTGAGTATAAAATCATATTAAGTAATAGGGGTCCAATTACATCCCAGCATGAGAGGTCCAATTCTGGAGGGATCCCATCCCTTCCAGGAGCCTTACCAATTTGCATTTCAGATATAGCCTCCCTAAGTTCATCTAGTTTGATGGGTGTTTCTAACTGTTTAGCGTCTTTAGGTAGGTTAATTTGATTAAGATATATATCCATTTTGTTTTGATCGAAAGCCATTTCTGATTTGTACAAGTTGGAGTAAAACTCTTTGAATGTCTTGTTAATTTTTTTGAGGTCTGTAACAAGTCCTTGCTGGGCCTTAATAGTAGGGATATCTGCACATTTTGCGTTGGCTCATATCTTCATAGCTAGTAGGTGACTTGGTTTAGAACCCTGAAAGTAATAATGTTGTCTTGTGCTACGTATTTGAAATTCAGATTGTTGTCTTAAAATGGCGTTAATCTCTTTTTTTAACACATTAATTTGAGATTCCAATCGAACCGAGTAGTTGTATTGTAAAGAGGGAAATAACGATGAGTAAAGCGTTTCCAGCTCTGCCAGTTTTGAGCAACGATTCTTGCGTAGTTTGGAGGAAAAGGCTGCAGTGAAATCCTTGATAAATCCCTTTACCGACATCCATAATATTCTGGGGTCCTGTACCGATTCCGCATTCTCCAGCAGGAATTCATCAAGTGCTTCTTTGAATTGTGTAATGAATTCATTGTTTTTCAGCAATATCGAGTTAAATCGCCATCTTGGGGCTCGGGATGACCGTATACCAAATGATCCTTTTAGGAGTAAATAGCTGTGATCTGATAGTGCATTGGGAACCATTTCCACGTCATAGTTATCAAATAGTCTAGGGGATGCAAAAACATAATCTATTCTGGAGAATGTCTTGTGTCTTGTAGATCGACAAGAGTACTCTCGGGCCGTTGGGTTGAGTGATCGCCATAGGTCATTTACACCTGTATTCTTGGACCAATCCTTTAGTGCATTAGATGCATGTTTCTATGTTTCTATGTTTCTATGTTTCTAGATGCATTGGAAATGGTGGGATAAGATTTATCCATCCCGGGATCCCAAATGGCATTAAAATCCACGCCAATTATAAATTAGTATTCAGGATGGTTTAACATTGTTCTGGTGAGTGTAGCGTAGAAGTTAGCCTCGTAAAGATTTAGGGCATATGCCGCTACCAACGCTATTTTTCTGTTACTGTATACAATTTTATACAACTTCCGTTTCGCGACTATAGCAACTCCACGGGATCTCGTTCCAAAAGAAGAGTGGCTAATGTTATGATATATGTTGTCCGCTAGCTTTGCTTTGTCATCCACTAAAAGGTGCGTTTCGCTTAAAAGAGCCACATCAACCTGTTTGTTTTTCATCAGTGTAAGCACGCTTTTGCGTTTATGTTGTTTGTTTATTCCCCCAGTATTCCAAATCATTATATTCAAACTAGCCATAATCTATACAAGTTGTTGTGTACTTGTTTGTAATTCGTCTGGAGTAGGAATTCACAATGGATATATATCCAATAATTGAGGTCCTGTTGAGAGCCGAGCTTAAAAACATACATATATACATATAACCCCCCTCCCTTAAAGAGCCGTACAAGGTACCTGTGTTCATTTGACACCCCCTTTGCGCACAACTCCACCCTCCCTTACACGATCAGTTAGCCCAGAATGAGCCATTTATCCTTAACTTTCCTATGCAAATTGCCATAGGATCTAAAACTTTTAATTCTACCTTAATAGAATGTCACCTGTTAATGTAATAAACTAAAAATGAAAAATATGCCTCAATTAGTATATTCATTTAAACCTTCTACTAACATGTATAGGTTAAAACATATCAAAGACAGAGAAAAAAAGGAAGATGTTTAGAACTAGATTATAGAAATCCCAAAAATTAGAGAACAACTGCTTACATTTTTTAAATAACTTTGCCAAGCTTACACATCTAGATGAAAAGGAGGTTTTTAAAAACGTGTACGCAGTTCGTCCCTCGACATGGGTGGGCAGTAATCCGCTATGAAGGTTGTTGTTCTTCCAGATCTGGTTCTGTGCAGCCTAGGTCACATACCGATGTTATTGTTCCAGGACATTCATTGAAAAAGTCCAGTGTATTCCAGAATGTTAGCAACCTATCATGACTTGCAAAAAGCTGTTGTTTATGTTCCAGGGCATTCTTCATGCCATAGAGTAATATCATTCCAGTATATTCCAGTATATTCCAATATGACACAGAGCATTGAAAAAATCCAGAATATTCCAAAATGTCAACAACAAATCATGACCTGCACAAAACCATAAATCTAACGGGCCCAAACAGCGAACTTTTATATAAATATAGTGTCTAGCATCTCGTATTAAACTATTACTACATCAATGTTGTCAAAGCTTGTCTGATGCCGTTTTTGAATGTCCAAGTTATAACAAAGTTATTCAACGAAGATAAAAAAAAACGATGAATACAGTTATCCTCCACGTTGTGGTTTCTTCATGTACGCTTCGGCCTCTTCAGGCGAATGGAGAAAGAACCTTTTTCCACTTCCATCCATGATGGAAAGGTTCGCTGGGTAGCGTAGGGTAGGACAGAGATTTTTCTCAAAGAGCTGAGACATCACAACCTTGTAACGGGCTCGTTGGGTTATAGCCTCCCGGCACATATCATCGTAGAAAAACACTTGTTTCCCGTTGTGTAGCAGTTTTCCCCACTTCTTTCTTGCCTCCCTCTTATTCCAGTTTTACGCACGCTGGCAATAATCACCCTCGCTTTATTGCTGTTGTAATCTCGGGTGCCAATTCTGTAGCAATGATCCACTGTCGGCATTGTAGAGAGGATATCTGGGCCTAGAATTCCAGCTAACACTGTCGCGAATGAGTCTTCTGTGCAGTCGACTGATTCATCCAACCCCACTATACGGATATTAAATCTACGGGAGTGACGTTTGATTTCGAACAACCTATCCGTTATCTTCAAAAGTTTCTCGTCAGCCTCTTCCATCTTCTCCGTTCCACGATACCGTCATGTAGAGCCTTATCTCCCTCAGCGATTTTTTGTGTGTGTTCGACCAAGGTGGTTTCAACTACAATAATGCGTTCGGTCTGTACTGCAGCCGCTGCTTTAAAATCTTTGAATTTGGCTTCGATAGATTCTTTGAAAGCGTCCGCCTTAACGTCAGCCTTAACAACCATATCGTCAAGCTTATCAACCTTCTCGGTTAAGATCTTTATCAGCTTAGCCAGAGACTCGAAATCGGGTCTGCTCCGCGTTTCTTTCCAGGGTCTTTCTGGTCTTTCTTTGATGCCATCTTGTTTCTTTCTGTCGATATAGTTAGTAGAAGATCTTAGTTAATATATACATCGAGGTTTAAACACATAGGTGTTGTAAAAAGTGGATTTTGAAGCAAAATTAAACTTAACAGGAGCGGAGCTCTGGCCGACGTGACTGCTACATGCTGAAGTCAAACCGGAAGTCAAATCGCTCAATATTTTAACATTTAGACAGAACAGGTCACGAATTAGAATAATAAAACGAATCAAATCAAGTTGCCTAGGAGAGAGAGTCAAATAGAATAAAAATGGAATAAAATATACAGTAAATAAATACAGTAAAAATATACTGAGGTCTACAGTAGGTGTAATATTGCACAGTGCTGTGCCTCTCTGTGCTCAGTGATGCAGTGAGGCACAGTGATGCATTGTATAATCTGATGGCTGTTTGAATGAAGGACTTCCTGTGCCGTTCAGTGCTGCATTTGGGTAGTGTGAGCCTAGCACTGAACATGCTCCTCCTGTCAGCCAAGTCTGTGTATAGTGGGTGGGAGGGGTTTTCCCTGATGGCCTGGAGCTTAGCAAGGCTCCTCCTCTCCGCCACCCTCGCTAGGGAGTCCAGCTCCACACCAACCACGCTACTGGCCTTCCTGACCAGCTTATCCAGCCTGTTTGTGTCCCCTGCTCTCAGTCCGCTGCCCCAGCAGGTCACAGCGTACAAGAAGGCGCCCGCCACCACTGACTCATAGCACATCCTCAACATCCTTGTACAGACATTGAAGGATCTCAGCCTTCTGAGGAAGTAGAGTCGGCTCTGGCCCTTCTTGTACAGTGCCTCTGCGTGTTTTGACCCGTTCAGTTTGTTGTCGATGTGCACACCGAGATATTTGTACACCTCAAACATGTCCACATCAACTCCCCTGCGGGGGTCACAGGTGCACTCCTCCTCCTCCCCAGCTCCACAACCAGTTCCTTGGTCTTCGCCACATTTAGCTGCAGGTGGTTTTTATCGCACCATGTGACAAAGTCCACTACCAGTTCCCGGTATTCCCTCTCGTCACCGTCCTTTATACATCCCACTATCGCAGAGTCATCAGAAAACTTCTGAAGGTGGCAGGACTCTGACCGATAGTGGAAGTCATTGGTGTAGACGGTGAAGAGGAAGGGAGAGAGGACTGTCCCCTGCGGGGCCCCGGTGTTGCTGACCAGTCTGTCTGACACACAGTTCCGTAGGCACACATACTGTGGTCTGCCCGTCAGATAGTTAACAACCCAGGACACCAGGGGGGCCTCTACCTGCATCGCCTCCAACTTCTCACCCAGCAGCCCAGGCCTTATGGTATTGTTGTGGAAAATGTGTATACGGGGGTGGAGGTAGGAAAGGGGTTAGTCTTGACTAGTTTAATATAGGTCAACTAGCAGGGCTCAAAGACACTAGGGCGACAGTCTGGCTGATGTTCTTAAAACAACCTCAAGATAGGCAGATGGACATTTCAGTACATCATATCGTGTGCTCTAATCTTGTGTCTTTTCTCTCTTTCATACATACACAGCACACACACACAGACACACAGACACACACATACACAGCACACACACACAGACACAGCACACACACACAGACACACAGACACACACATACACAGCACACACACACAGACACAGCACACATACACAGACACACAGACACACACAGTCACACAGACACACACACACACACACACAGACACACACAGTCGCACAGACATACACACCGACACACACACACACACACACATTCCCTGTGTCACAATACACACATACAATACACACACGTCTGTACACAGACGCACACACACACAGACACACACACACATACACACACACACACACAAACACACACACACACACATCTCACTAAATCTTTATCTCTCTTCGATGTTCTTAATGTTTTACATCATATCGTGTGTGTACATCATATCTTGTTTATCTCTCTTCGATGTTCTTAATGTTTTTATCTAAATCTATGTTCTTCTTAATGTCTTTATCTCTCTTCGATGTTCTTAATGTTTTTATCTCTCTCCGATGTTAAATCTACGTGTCATCTTAATGTACGTCATGTCATATCTGACATGATATGACACGTCATCATATCTGTCATGTGGGGGCAGGACTGAGAGGGGATTTAGGGGACAAGCAGAGGGATTGAGAGTTAGAGTGTTTTCCTTCAACTGTGGTGACCGTCTACTGAGCCATAGCTTTTGCTGTTAAAACTTCTTTTCCTAAATAAATTACCTACTTGTTAAAATTGGAAATATCGTCTCCTGCTGTGTTAAACAACCATCAGCCACAACATTTGGTGACCCTTGACCTGTAGACCGCCCTGCCGGGCCCCCTCACACGGCCAGCTCCGGACCTCTCCCGTAGAAATTCTGGCGGTGTCGACAAACAAACACAGGTGAGCATTTTTGCTTTTGATTAGAATATCCGTAAGAGATTCTGAGGGAGGAAAAAGTTGAGCTGACTGTGTGACGAGGTCTGGATGGACGGCTAAAACGAACACGAGTGGTGAGGTGTTTACACTAGGGCGATTCCTCTTTTAACAGGCTATAAGTGCGCCACTAATCAATTTTAATTGCATGTTTTCGACCTCTGGTCAAATTTTTCTCCATCTGTTCAAACTTCTCCCTGATCCCTTTCCCTGATCCCTTTACGACACTCTCCACATTCCCCACTTCCTTGTTATAACTGTGCCTTCTGTCCTCTGTAGATAAGACTCTCAATTTTCAAAACAAAAACCGGTGCCGCTCTGCTGTTATTCAAAACACACTATTACAGCTGGCATTCTCTGTGTCAAACTAATTACGTTTACGGATACACTATTGTTCGTTTTCTTATTGGCTTGTGAAGTTGTTGCTACAGAGAGGCTAGCTGTGATAATATGAGCAGAGAGTAAAAAAAAAAACTATTTGGGCAGCGTGAGACGAGACTCTAGCTTGTTTGCACTATTGGGCCTACACACACACACACACACACACACAGTCACACACACGCACACACACACAGTCACACACACGCACACATACACAGTCACACACACACACACACACACACAGTCACACATACAATACACACACACACACACACACACACACACACAGTCACACACACGTACACACACACAGTCACACACACGCACACACACACAGTCACACACACACACACACACACACAGTCACACATACAATACACACACACAGTCACACACACGCACACACACACAGTCACACACACGCACACACACACAGTCACACACACACACACACACACACAGTCACACATACAATACACACATACAATACACACACACCCCCCCATCGCTTAAAAAGTTAGCTATTACACCCCAATAGGACGCACCAGGTTGGGAAAAAAGTAGGGTTTGGATCAGAGATCAGGCCCCTGATCTCTCTCTCTCTCTCTCTCTCTCTCTCTCTCTCTCTCTCTCTCTCTCTCTCTCCTGGGTTTGCTGACCCCTGTTGGTGGGCCAAGGTGTAGCATACAGACTCATCACATCTCTTTCTCTCTTGGGTTTGCTGACCCCTGGTGGTAGAAAACACACACACACACACCGACATACACACATACACACACACACACACACACACACAGACACACACACACACACACCGACATACACACATACACACACACACACACACACACACACAGTCACACACACACACACAGTCACACACACACACACACACAGTCACACACACACACACACACACACACACACACACACACACACACACACACACACAGACACACACACACACACACACACAACACAGTCACACACACACACACACACAGCAAAGACACACACACACACACACACACACAGACACACACACACCGACACACACCGACACACACACATTCCTGTGTCCCGGTAGACAGCGGGTTGTGACGCACACACACACAGTCACACACACACAGTCACACACACACACACACAATCACACACAAACACAAGACACACCGACACACACACAGACACACACACACACAGTCACTACACACAGACACACACACACACACACACACACACACACACAGTCACACACACACACACACAGACACACACACACACACACACACACAGACACACACACACCGACACACACACACACACACACATTCCTGTGTCCCGGTAGACAGCGGGTTGTGACGCACACACACACAGTCACACACACACACACACACACAGTCACTACACACAGACACACACACACACACACACACACACACACACACACACACACACACACACACAGTCACACACACACACACACACAGACACACACACACACACACACAGACACACACACACCGACACACACACACACACACACATTCCTGTGTCCCGGTAGACAGCGGGTTGTGACGCACACACACACAGTCACACACACACACACACACAGTCACACACAGACACAAACAGCACACACACACACACACAGACACACACACACACACACACATTCCTGTGTCCCGGTAGACAGCGGGTTGTGACGCACACACACACAGTCACACACACACAGTCACACACACACACACACACAATCACACACAAACACACACACACACCGACACACACACAGACACACACACACACACAGTCACTACACACAGACACACACACACACACACACACACACACACACACACACAGTCACACACACACACACACACAGACACACACACACACACACACACACAGACACACACCGACACACACACACACACACACATTCCTGTGTCCCGGTAGACAGCGGGTTGTGACGCACACACACACAGTCACACACACACAGTCACACACACACACACACACAATCACACACAAACACACACACACACCGACATACACACATACACACACACACACACAGACACACACACCGACATACACACACACACACACACACACACACACAGTCACACACAGACACACACACACCGAGTTGGAGTAGTAGTTGTAGAGTAGAACCAGGTTAACTGTGTCCTGGAGTAGTAGATCCAGGTTAACTGTGTCCTGGAGTAGTAGTTGTAGTTGTAGATCCAGGTTAACTGTGTCCTGGAGTAGTAGTTGTAGAGTAGTAGTAGATCTAGGTTAACTGTGTCCTGGAGTAGTAGTTGTAGAGTAGTAGTAGCTGAAGTACAACCACACACACACACACACACACAACACAATAAACACACATACACACTAAACAACGATGCATACAGCAGAGGACATACTGTTAGACCGGAACCCGCTCATAAAGAACCTAATTCTCAAGGTTGGTGTCCGTTGGCAGAGGCGTACAAAGGCCGGGGACACAAAATGGCCTTCCGGAGGTACTTTTGATCTCGACGTATGCGAAGAGATGAATGTAATGATTCGTAACCACAAGCCAGGCGACAGCAGCAAAAAGAGGTTGAAAAAGAGGACAGAAGAGTTGGGGGTAATGAAGCTCTACGCCCAGAAGGGGAGAGCATACAGGCAGGAAGCTTTAGCGCTAAATCAGAGAGAGACGGATATAGGGAAACCAACATCCCCACCTTATGTCACGCAATTGCCGGTGGGCACTGTGACAATAAGAGGAGAATATGAGG
The DNA here is from genome assembly GCF_963971535.1 of Notolepis coatsorum. Classification (NCBI taxonomy): domain Eukaryota; kingdom Metazoa; phylum Chordata; class Actinopteri; order Aulopiformes; family Paralepididae; genus Notolepis; species Notolepis coatsorum. The sequence continues at coordinate 138,711,004 of NC_140168.1, read as the reverse complement.
AGACGGAATTAGGGACCCCCGCTAGGTCAGAAACCCCCGCTAGGTCAGAAACCTCCGCTAGATCAGAGACCTCCCTTAGGCGAGATACCCCCCCCCAAACTGACCCCGCAGGATCTCTATCCGAAAGTCCTGGCGGCATATGGCGAGACAGTACGTCGGAAGTTGTATGATGCAGAGGAAGAGGAGGTAGAGAACCTGGGCAGGCAGAGGGAGGGAGTCGGGAGGAAGATAGAGGAAGAGGCCCGTCAAAATGTAGCACAGCAGACATCAGGGAAACACGGGGCGTGTGGCCACACCAAACTGTTGACTGAGGAGGAAGATGAGAACGACACGAAACCAGCACAGGAGAAAGGAAACATTACAGGAACCCTGACTTTCGCCCCTACATTCCTGGGAAGTGTGACAAGTACAGGCCAGTTTCCCCTGCTAATAAAGGGGAACGATATCTTTCACATGCCATGGTCACCTCTAGACATCGATGGCATAATAGCAAGACTACCGGACCTTTCAGAAGGAGCCTCCAGGTGGATCACGCAGTTTGAGGAAAATACGTCATCTTTTCTGCTAGCAGTGGGTGACGTCAAATCCCTGTTGACGCGCTTGCTAGGAATTGGTGCCTGCCGGGACATCATGGGTGATACATCGATGCGAGTGGCATGCGACACGCAGGCCCATGATGGAGACATATTCAACGCGCATAGAGCGGCGTTGTGGTACAAACTCAGGAATCAATATCCATCACGTATTAATCCGGCAAAACTGGCGGGCAACCCCATAATGGAGACGGAAGGGCCTGGCACCTATGTGAACAAAATACTGAAGGAGTGGAGAGGTGAGCTAGGACACAACCCAGAAATTGACCCGCTGCAGAGAGCGATGTTTAGAGAAAGTGTGATGAGAGGGCTTCCAGAGGTGGTTAAGAATAGACTGGAAGACGTGGTGGGGTTAATGGACATGACTTATCCTTTGTTCTGTGCACATGTAACACATAGTGTGGAGAAGCAAAGGGCTCAGGAGCAGAAAGTCAGGGATCAGGATAGAAATGACGCAAGGAAGTTAACTCAGCAACGACTGCAGCCCCAAAGGAGGTTGCAGGCAGTAATGGTGTCATCTGCTACCTCTCCACCCATGCAGGACCAGGGACCCCCGCCTGCACCTCAGGTAGTGAGAAGCTATGGCTATAGTTCACAGAACCAGGCGTCCAGGCGGCAGGCAGGGAATGGGCAATCAGGCCCACGGTTTACACAGGGACCGGGGAACGAACAACAGTTTCCCCGTTTCCACTGTTGGAACTGCGGCATGCAGGGACACAGGGAAATGAGATGTAGGCAACCATACCGTCCCGGCTCGGAGTATGGAAGACCCGTGCGCCAGGGGGAGTCACAAGGGCCCCACGACCAGGGGGAGACAGGAGGGCCCCGAAACCAGGGGGGTAATCACTAGGGGTGCCCAGAGAATGCGACGGGGGGAAATCAAATGATTGTGGTTTCCAAGGGAGCTGAGCAAGAACCTATTCTGCAGGTCCTAGTGGAGGGCAAATTAACAGAGATGATGGCAGACACTGGAGCAGGTTTTTCCTGCATAAAGCAAAAATACGCCGCTCACTTACCCCAGTCTGGACAGTATGTTCGGACGGTCGGATTCTCGGGAAAAACACAATTAATACCCACATCAGATCCAATCTCTATGACGTATAACAACAAGACCATAACAATACCTGTATTAATTTCGGACAGCACCCCGCGCAATCTCTTGGGACGAGATGCAATGTGTAAACTAGGCTGTAAAATCCTATGTACGCCTGAGGGGATTCAAATTGAACAAAACGTGTACCAAATGAGGCTACAAGGGACGGGGGAGAAAGAGGCCACTGTGTTCTGGCTGGGCAACATAGATGCAGAGCTGCAAAGGGTCTGTGACCCCTGGGAGCCATTTCTGAAAACCCAACTGCCTCAGTCTAGACAAACAAACATGGAGGCACATTGCACACTACAGTATTTGACGAATAGTGACCTAGTTAGGAACAAGGCATGGTTGCAGGGACAGCCCGAGCAGGTGCAGATTAACTCATCTATGATAATTGTAGGGAGACAGGGCGCGGCGTTGAGGGTTAACACGAGTAAGTATCTACGGGAACAACATAGACTAAGAGACGCCGCCCCACACATCACACTGAGAATAAATCCTGGTTACGAATCCGAACATCTAGGTTCAATGATACAGGAATCCGAGACTCAAAGGTGGGTCTCCACGGAATCTCCGCTAATTTGGAACAGCGCAGATGGGAGTTTCATAAAAATAATGATTTCCTTTTCAGTTTTGGCAAAACCGCAAGTAATCAGATTACCAGGAGACCCTTGCGTTATTCCAGAGGCGGATGCTTTGCTGGAACAGGACATGTTGGCGCGCACCCCGGAACGGTTGTGGTCAAAACACGACACAGATGTGGGTCTAATATTGTCGGCACAGCCAGTGAAGGTCAGGTTAAAGAAGGGTTGTAGACCACCCTTTATCAGACAGTATACAATGAAGCCAGAGTCGGAGGAAGCTATATCACATCAGATTGAGGGACTGTTAAAGGGGGGAGTGCTCGTCCCTTTCAAATCCAGATGTAATACACCTATCCACCCAGTGCTAAAGGCGGACAGGGCTAGGTACAGACTGGTACACGATTTGAGGGCGGTGAACGACGTGGTGTCTGGACCAGAGGCGGAAGTCGCTAATCCACACACCCTCCTGACAAACATCCCGAGTAGCTCGCAGTACTATACGGTCATTGATCTCACACAGGCATTCTTCAGTGTTCCATTGGAAAAAGAGTCTCAGTATCTGTTTGCTTTTACCCACAGGGGGAAACAATACTCTTACACCCGGTTGCCACAAGGGTTCGCGCACTCGCCGCATTACTTCTCGAAGGCGCTCAAGGAAGACTTGCAAGGAGTGTGCGACACACTACTCAGCACGGTTTTACTGTATGCAGATGACATTCTAATCTGCTCGGATACACGTCAGCAGTGCCATGAGGACTCCATCAAAGTTTTGAGTGGATTGGCCGTGGGAGGCCACAAGGCATCCCGTTCAAAACTGCAGTACTGCCAGCCAAAAGTTGAGTACTTGTCTCGCGTCATTCAAAAGGGCATAAAAAACATCTCACCCACGCAACTCGAAGCTGTATCCAAGGCACCTAGGCCATTGACGGTCCGACAGATGATGACGTTTTTAGGGATGACTGGGTACAGCTCTGAGTGGGTGGAGGACTATACGATAGCGACAGCGCCGTTGAGGATGATGATAAAAGAGGCGGGTACAGACAAGCTTCGCGCTCCCTTGACATGGACCGAGGAGGGGGAGGACGCGTTCATAAACATTAAGCGTCTGTTGTTACAGGCCCCTGCCCTGGCGCTGCCGGATTATGAGAAGTGTTTCCACCTATTCGTCTCACATAGAGCGCAGCATGCGACAGCTGTCCTGACTCAAACACAGGGGGTGAGTGGGAAAAAACAACCGATAGCATATTACTCTAGAGCTCTTTCGCCGGTAGAGCAGGGTCTGCCACCTTGTTATCAGGCCCTGGCCGCAGCACATTTGATGTATGAGAAGGCAACGGCCGTGACAATGGGATATGACATTTGCATTTGGACACATCACAAATTGGCAAACTTGATTGAAAGAGGCAAATTTGTTCTGACCAGCCAACGGCAACAGGCTTACATGAGGCTCCTGCAGTACTCGGACGTTACGATAAAAACATGCCACGGCAGTAACCCGGCGGATCTGGTACCACTCCCGAGCGAGGGTCAACCGCATGAGTGCGAGGTGGAGGTACAGGCTTTCGTGAAACTCCGTCCTGATTTGGGAGTCGACCCGCTCGCGATAGCAGAACTCTCACTTTTTGTGGATGGGTCCTGCTATCGGGAGGGGGAAAATTTAAGGTCAGGATACGCCGTCGTACAGTGCAAACCTAACGGAGAAACACTAACAAGAAAGGCCGGACAATGCATGCAACCATGTTCGGCCCAGCTTGCAGAACTAATAGCACTAACAGAAGCATGCATAATAGCTAAAGATCGCACGGTTAACATCTTTACAGACTCTGCGTATGCGCATGGCGTATGCCACCTATTCGCGGCCATTTGGAAGGCAAGAGGCTTTAAGAAATCGGACGGCTCACCGATCCTTCACCACAAGCAGGTTGTGGCGCTTATTCAGGCTGTAAAGTTGCCCAAAAGCATTGCTATCGTAAAGTGCCAGGCACACAGAAAAGACCTGTCCTTTGTGACGACGGGAAACAACGCGGCGGACGAGGCCGCGAAGGCGGCGGCTGCGGTGCCGTCCACGGCTGTTCTGATGTTTGCGGCCGAACTGACGACTGAGGTAACTGAGGATAATTTGAGTGATCTTCAGGACTCAGCCACGCAGGCCGAGAAACAGTCGTGGACGGAGAGGGGGGCTGTAAGGGGGGCAGATGGTCTGTGGAGGAGTCATAACGGTTTGATAGTCGCCTCCATCGATCTTCTGTCCTTGGTGATACCTGAGGCTCATGGTGTTGATCACTGTGGAAGAGCAGAGACCCTGAAACGAATCACGAAAATGGGATTTTGGTCCCCAAAGCTTCAGGCACAAATTGACGTTACACTAGCCAGGTGTTTAACATGCTTACAGGGCAATGTGCGCAAAGGAGTACCGACAGTGGCGGCTTACACACCCCTCCCTGAGGGACCATTCAGACATCTGATTATGGACTATACAGATATGATAACGCCAGTGCAGGGCAAACGATACCTCCTGGTAGTAGAGGACTGCTTTAGTCGCTGGATTGAGGCCATTCCATCTAAACACAAGAACGCGGACACAGTGATCAAGTTCCTGTGTCGCGAGGTCATTCCGAGATTTGGAATTCCCACGATATTACAAAGCGATAATGGCCGCGAGTTCATCGACAAGGTGGTTAAAGGGCTGATGCAGAAATTAGGTATAAGACAGCGCCTTTCCTGTGTCTATAGTCCCGGGTCGCAGGGGAAGGTGGAAAGGGCCAATCTGGTCATTAAAAACAAACTGTTGAAAATCTGTATGCAAACTAAGCTTAACTGGATTGATGCTTTGCCACTTGCTCTGATGGCTATTAGAAGCAGCGTAAACCGCCAAACACAGCTAACACCGCATGAAATGCTTACAGGCCGCAGCATGCCAGCACCGCCATTTAGACACCTGGCTAGGGGCCCGGCATTAGATATTTTTGAGCAAGATCTGAAAAAATATCTTCAGCAAGTGACTAAAATACATGAAGCTGTGTTTCGACAGGAGCAGAGAAAGGAGAAAAAGGGGGTGAAGGAGGCGGAGAAGGAAGCCACCAAACCGAGACTGATCCCTGGGGACCTGGTCTTCGTAAAGGTCCACAAGAGAAAGTGGTCATCACCCCGGAGAGAGGGCCCGTACGAGGTGATCCGATCGACTGGAACGGCAGTCCAAGTCAAAGGATCAGCGACCTGGTTCCACTTCAATCACTGCATAAAGGCCAGCGGCGATCTCTTGGGGGATACAATCGATCGCAGTTATGCAGAACCCGACATGGAGGGTCCGAGACGGCAACTGGAAGGTGCAGTGCCTGCTGATGCTCCCGCAGATGTTGGCAGCAGTGTGCGGACGGTCGGCCGGGCACAACGACGTCATTGAGAACCGTCACGGTCGACCCGTCCTTGAGGATGACGGGTTTGAGTGGGTAGGAGTCCCACGGGGTCCCGCTCAGGCTCAAGTACCGGCAGGCTTTCATGACCAGGCTCAGAATCAGGCGCCCCCTCTGCCCTCCATCGAGGAAGGGGGGGAGAAGATAAGACTACAACCAAAAGGGGTGTTTCCCGTAGGACCGCAAGGGCATGTTTTTGATTTTGACCATTCCCCCGTTACAGGCGGGGATACTTACCATTATACTAACGAGGATCGGGTTGTGGGGGTAGATAGGAGGGTTGAGCCTGTCCCGAACCAATCACAGGGGACAGGGGTGAGGGGAAAAAGGGAGGTCAAGGACACTGAGTCGGAAGAGGTGGGGGGACAGGATATGTTCCAGAGGACAGCCGGAACGTTGAGGGACTCAGTGGGCTCACTCTGGGCCAGGTTGAGGGGTTTGCTTCCTTCCGGGGAACAAGATGGGGGCGACTATGACTATGACGAGGAAGACCCGGAGGCTGACCCGATGTATAGGGCGGCTTTAGGGAATGAGTGGTTTAAGTGGGTCCAGTACACGAGCGCGCAGAATCAGATAGAGGATTGTTATGTCTGCTCCAAGGCACGTCCGGATAGGCTGCTGGTGAAGGGCACGAAGTTCAGTTGGGCTCAGTGTGACAGGGACGCAGAGGCATGGGAGGGGCCCCATAATAGTCGCCCTTGGTGCGAGGCAGAGTGTTTGGGGTTTCTCGGCTCTAGTCGTTTTAAGGCGGCAGGAAACGTCACGGATTTCAAGGATGTCACTATGCGGGAACGTTGTAGGAAATTGGATGTACGTGTGCAGGGGGTAGCGACGGGGTTGCCAATACCCAGAGGTGTCAAACTATGGCTGACCAAGGATTTCGAGTGCTTGCAAAAGGAGGGGACCCGGGACGTAGGGGAGGTGGCAGAGGGGCGGTGCACTACTATTTGGAGCATCACGACTAACTGCACGAAAGAAGGAAAGTGTGGACACGGGGTCGTGTTAAAGGGAGTGGATACCAACCCACGGCCTGTAGCTTGCCCTTTTCATGTCCAGGATATGGCACTGGCGGACCAATACTGGCTCTGCGGCGGTAGGAGGTTGAGGAATACACTTCCTTTAGATTGGTCAGGTAGATGTGCCCGGGTTCAGGCGATCATGCCAATGGTGGTCCTACCATTATCAGTGACGGAAGGACCTTCTGAGTCTCCTATCTCTCGAACGAAGCGTAGCTACAAGGCAGACCCAAGGGTGTATCTGGACAGCATAGGACAGCCAAGGGGCATTCCAGCCGAGTTCATGGCTAAGAATGAGATTGCGGCAGGGTTTGAGTCTATTCTGCCATGGATATCGGTCAATAAGAACACCGGGTGGATCAACTATTTGTTTTACAATCAGCAGCGGTATCTCAACTACACCGAGGAGGCGTTGGATGCAATGGGGGACCAGATGCACGCGACCAGTACGGTGGCGTGGCAGAATAGACAGGCTCTGAACTGGTTAATGGCGGAGAAGGGTGGAGTCTGTTCCATGTTTGGACAGTACTGCTGCACATTCATTCCGACGAATGTGGGGCCAGGGGGAAAGTTCTCCGAGGCCATGGCTAAGCTGAAGGATTTGAGGGAGGAGTTGAGGGGGAATTCTGGCCGGAATGAAGAATGGTGGGGGAGTGGGGTGTTGGAAAGATTGGGACAGTGGGGAAGCATAGTGATGTAGACGGGGATATCCATTGGGGTGGCAGGGTTGATATTGGTTCTCCTTTTCTGTTGTGGTATGCCTCTCTTGGGTAGGCTGGTAACTTCACACGTAATGAGCCAAATGCTGATGGTGGGACAGAAAGAGATTGAGCCACAAATCGGGCCATGTCCTCAGCTTTATGCTGCCTTAGAGGGAGACGAGGGGATAGAGGATTAGGGGTATGGTGAGGTAGGGACATTTTCTTTTTGTTGGTTCTTTCCTTTAAGAGTGACGGGGGATGGTCTGAGTGCAGTTTTGTTGGTTTATTCCTTTAACTAGGAATTTTAGTCTGATTTTCTAATGATCCTTCGGCATAGAGATTGCAACCATTGAAAATCATTGCATTATTTTTTATTTTTTTATTATTTTTTGTTTATTTTACTCGTGGTCCTGGTCAAACCGGAATGGGAAGGGGCATCGGCAGAGTGTCGGTTCTGAGCCTGAGGAAGCATTGAGAAGAAGTGGTCTGGGGATCGGTTCTGGGGACTGGAGGGACAAAGGGGGGGGGGCTAACGCAGTGGGCAAGATGGGCACCTCCCGTCGAAGATGGGGGGACACGTGGTGAGGTCGGGACCAGCGCCTCCCGTCCAGGCATGGGGACATGCTTCTACGGGGACTGGAGGTGTGGCGTGGTGGTTGCGGTATTGGCAAAATGTGACTTTTTGGCAATACGGTGAGGAGACTATGGCGTGGGCATGGAAGGGGGGCTGAGCGATGGACACTAGGACTCAATGTTATGGAAGAGACAATGTCATTTTTTTTGGGAGGGATGTTCTATGTTTAGTTCTGACGGTCAACTTCTCCTTTCCCTGATGAGAGTCGCGGTTTCCGGCCGGAACTGTGGCTCATTTGGTAAGCGGTGGAGGTTGGGGGGATTTGTCTATCAGGTTAGGATTATAAATTGGGGTATTTTGTTGATGTTTTATTATTACTCTTGTTTGGAACGGTTTTGTGTTTTGGTAAGAACGGTAGTCAGCCTTTGTTGGTCCGTTAGGGGTCCAGTGAATGAAGTAAGGTTTCTGGTTTAGATTAGGCATTTAAACTTTTATTATATAATTGTGGTTTCTCGTTTAGTTAGACGTTCACATTTTCTTGGTTATATGATTTGGGTGGGACTAGGGATAGCCCCAAATGGGGGAATGTTGTGGAAAATGTGTATACGGGGGTGGAGGTAGGAAAGGGGTTAGTCTTGACTAGTTTAATATAGGTCAACTAGCAGGGCTCAAAGACACTAGGGCGACAGTCTGGCTGATGTTCTTAAAACAACCTCAAGATAGGCAGATGGACATTTCAGTACATCATATCGTGTGCTCTAATCTTGTGTCTTTTCTCTCTTTCATACATACACAGCACACACACACAGACACACAGACACACACATACACAGCACACACACACAGACACAGCACACACACACAGACACACAGACACACACATACACAGCACACACACACAGACACAGCACACACACACAGACACACAGACACACACAGTCACACAGACACACACACACACACACACAGACACACACAGTCGCACAGACATACACACCGACACACACACACACACACACACATTCCCTGTGTCACAATACACACATACAATACACACACGTCTGTACACAGACGCACACACACACAGACACACACACACATACACACACACACACACAAACACACACACACACACACACATCTCACTAAATCTTTATCTCTCTTCGATGTTCTTAATGTTTTACATCATATCGTGTGTGTACATCATATCTTGTTTATCACTCTTCGATGTTCTTAATGTTTTTATCTAAATCTATGTTCTTCTTAATGTCTTTATCTCTCTTCGATGTTCTTAATGTTTTTATCTCTCTCCGATGTTAAATCTACGTGTCATCTTAATGTACGTCATGTCATATCTGACATGATATGACACGTCATCATATCTGTCATGTGGGGGCAGGACTGAGAGGGGATTTAGGGGACAAGCAGAGGGATTGAGAGTTAGAGTGTTTTCCTTCAACTGTGGTGACCGTCTACTGAGCCATAGCTTTTGCTGTTAAAACTTCTTTTCCTAAATAAATTACCTACTTGTTAAAATTGGAAATATCGTCTCCTGCTGTGTTAAACAACCATCAGCCACAACAGTATCAAAAGCACTGGAGAAGTCAAAGAACATGACTCTCACAGTGCTCCCCGGCTTGTCTAGGTGAGTGTAGGCTCGGTTCAGCAGGTAGATGACAGCATCCTCTACCCCCAGTCGGGGCTGGTAGGCGAACTGGAGTGGCTCTAGGTGGGGTTCGGTCACCGGGCGGAGTTGATCCAGGACTAACCTCTCCATGGTCTTCATTATGTGAGAGGTTAGAGCCACCGGCCTGTAGTCCTTGGACGTGCTGGGACGCGGGCACTTAGGGACAGGGACCACACAGGAGGTTTTCCACAGTGTCGGGACTCTCTGCAGCCTCAGGCTCATATTGAATATAAGCTGGAGCACATCACACAGCTGAGAGGCGCAGGTTTTGAGTACCTTTGGGCTCACCCCATCAGGACCCGCAGCCTTGCCTGCGTGTAACTTGCTCAGCTGTGTACTCACCTGGTCTGCAGACAGCCACACTGTGGGGGTCTCAGGTGTTGGGGGGAGGAGCGGATCTTCAAGCCGCGGGGGGCAGACAGGCTGCACCAGATATGAGGGGGCGTGGGCAGTTGGGGGGAGGGAGGGGGTTGCTCGAGTTGAAGGGCTGAGAGGTGTGGGGGTGGGCAGGGCAACTGGAGTAGTGTTGGGGGGGAGGGGGGGCAGACTGGCCGGGGCCGCTGTATCAAACCTATTGTAAAACAGGTTTAGCTCATTAGCCCGGTCTACGTCTCCATTCACTCCCCTTCCCCCTGCCGGTTTAATGCCGGTTATAGTCTGCATTCCAGTCCACACTTGCTTGATGTTATTGTTCTCCAGCTGGCCTTCCAACTTCCTCCTGTATTTGTCTTCGCCCTCTCTGAGGTTGATTCTCAGAAGCCCCTGAACTCTTTTGACCTCCTCCCTGTTACCTGCGTTGAAAGCCCTCTTCTTCTCGTTCAGTAGGGCTTTGATGTCCTTAGTGACCCATGGCTTGTTATTAGGTTAGCAGGTAACAGTCCTAGATGGAACATTGGAGTCCACACAAAGGTTTATGTAGTCTGTGATGCACTCTGTGAGCCCATCAATGTCCTCTCCGTGGTGCTCACAGAGTGCCTGCCAGTCTGTGACCTCAAAGCAGCCCTGTAGTGCCTCTTGAGCCTCCTCCGACCACCTTCTTACAGTTATTTTGGTCGCAGGCTGTCTTCTGACCAGAGGCACATAACAGGGGTTGAGGTGAACCAGGTTGTGGTCCGACCGGCCCAGCTGTGGTAGTGATGAGGAGCTGTATGCCTCCTTGATGTTGGCATAAAGCAGGTCCAGGGTCCTGTTTTCCCTGGTGTGGCAGCTGACGTATTGTTGGAAGTTTGGTAGTGATTTGTCCAGTTTTACATGGTTAAAATCCCCTGAAATGAGGATTAGAGCCTTCGGGTATTTCGTCTGGAGACGTGCAATAGCGCACAGGGCCGTCGGGTTTGCAGAGGGGGGGATGTAAACGGCCATCATGATAATGTGGGGGATTTCTCTTGGCAAATAATATGGTCTGAGTCCTACAGCTAACATCTCTATATCCGGGTCACAGTGTCGCTCTTTGATCGTAATATGGCTGGGGTTACACCATCTCTTATTAATAAATAAAGCAAGCCCCCCTCCTTTTCGCTTGCCGCTCCCGCGGTTGCGATCAGAGCGCACAATCTAAAACCCGTCTATAGAGTCATTGCTATCGGGAATATCTGTGTGCAACCATGTCTCAGAAAAACACATAATGCTACACTCACGGTATTCCTTTTGACTGCCGGCAAGCACGGCCAGCTCATCCATCTTATTTGCCAGAGACCTCACCTTGCCCATAACGATGGACGGGAGATATGGTTTAAATCTCCTCCTCTCCCTCCGTGCTTCAGCCCTCTTCTCCATGCTTGCACCCCAGCTAGAGCACTGAGGTCATCAAACAAATTACTTTTAGATGTCCCAAGGTCTAAGCTAAAAACAAAAGGTGACCGAGCTTTTGCAGTGGCTGCCCCTAAACTGTGGAACAGTCTTCCACTACAAATTAGGTCTGCTCAGACCCTAGAAAACGTTAAGGCTCAGCTAAAGACTCACCTATTCTCTTTGGCGTTTTGAGGCTTAGTAAGCCATACATCCCTGGTTGTGTCGTGATTGTTTTAATGTATTGCAGGTTCTGATTTTGTGTATACTGTATTTTGTATTTATTTTGTATTTCTTAGTTTTTATATTGTTTTAATGTATTGCAGCTTCTGATTGTGTGTATACTGTATTTTGTATTTTCTTTTGTATCTCAGTTTTTATATTGTATTTTTTAGTATTTCTCTGTGTTATATTGTGAAGCACTTTGGTACAACTTCGGTTGGTTTTAAATGTGCTATATAAATAAAGTTGACCTTGACCTTGATAGACGTACTTGCCGGATCTAATATACGTCTTTGAAATGTATCCTGGGTCTTTTAATATGTCATGATGTGCCCTGTGTCCATGACTGTATTGTGACCTGTATCCCTATCGTATGTTTATGTGCTTTTGTTGTGTTTTTATTCTAATGTTATTTATCTTGATTTTATTCTGTTTTTATTGCTAACCCTTTTTCACACAGGATTTTAGCCTGTACCTTCTGGCAGGGGGACTACCAATGGAAATTAGCCATTGGTAATTATAAAAATTTGCCAAAATTGGGTGCATTTACATTTGTAAAATGTTTTATTAATGTACGCTGTCCCCCTCGATCAAATAAAGTAAACCTAACCTAAACCTACCCCCCAACCCCCCCCCCCCCGCTCCATTCTCTCTCTGTTTTCTCTTTGTCCTCCATTCTGCTGAATGACACATGACAGCCAAAGTGAAATCTTCTTAATTATTGTCATCATTCTGTGCCCCTGCATAATGCTCCCTGGCTGTGTCTGAATGCTGTGTAATTACACCTCCTCTCAGAGGGTAGTGGACGCGAGGCTCGTTATTGAAAATGATGAATAGTGTCTTAAACAACAGGTCCTGACTCCTGTGTCCTGAGAGAGAGAGAGAGAGAGAGAGAGAGAGAGAGAGAGAGAGAGAGAGAGAGAGAGAGAGAGAGAGAGAGAGAGAGAGAGAGAGAGAGGAAAGGGGGAGGTGGTTGTGGTGGTGGTGGTAGTGGTAGTGGTGATGGTGGTGGTGGTAGTGGTGGTAGTGGTGGTGGTGGTGGTGGTGGTGGTGGTGGTAGTGGTGGTAGTGGTAGTGGTGGTGGTGGTGGTGGTGGTGGTGGTGGTGGTGGTGGTGGTGGTGGTGGTGGTAGTGGTGGTAGTGGTGGTAGTGGTGGTGGTGGTGGTAGTGTTGGTGGTGGTGGTGGTGGTAGTGGTACATTTACATTTACATTTAGTAATTTAGCTGACGCTGACTTACAAGTTCTGTACGACAACTCTATCAGCTGAGTAACAATGTTCATCAAAGTGTTGAGTGCTACAGTGTAGGTTAGTTTATTAGGACAAGTGCATGACAGTAAGGTTAGTTAGGGTTAGATTTATTTTATTTCTTTTTTTTATTTCAGATAATGGTTGAAGAAGTGCGTCTTTAGTCGACGGCGAAAGATTGGACGGGGTTCGGCTGTCCTAACTGTGGTGGGCAGTTCATTCCACCATTGTGGGGCAAGGACTGAGAAAAGGCAGGTTCTCCTTGATGACCCTCCCGGAGCTCGGATAGGAGTGGGTCTGAGACGGCCAGAAGATGCAGAGCGTAGGGGTCTTGAGGGTGTGTAGTTAGAGACCATTGACCGGAGGTAGGCGGGAGCGGTTCCCTTTGCCGCACGGTATGCCAGGTCGAGGGCCTTGAAGCAGATTTGTGCAGCAATGGGGAGCCAGTGCAGGTCTCTAAGAAGTGGGGTGACATGGGCCGACTTCAGTAGGTTTGAGATCAGGCGGGCCGCTGCGTTCTGAATGAGTTGAAGAGGCTTGGTGGCAGTGGTTATAAGGCCAGCAAGCAGTGCGTTGCAGTAGTCGAGGCGGGAGATGACTGTTGATTGGACGCAGGGCTGGACTGGGACCAAAAATCTGCCCTGGCATTTTTGGCCCAGACCGGCCCACCATAATCGGTCGGACACCACCCACCAGTACACCATCCTTGCGGTCCCCTTAAATATGCGTACCTACTGTACTATTCCCCCAAACCACTACAAAGCTGGGTAGTAAGTGCCATGGACAAGTGTACCAGTGCAAGTGGACCAGTGTACTTGGAGAATTATCCAACGTTTTTCCCAATATGTTCATTATTATTATTCTTCATTATTATCATAAGTAACATTTATTGTATGCGTTTATTGCATGCGTTAGTTATTATCTGGTGCCGCCTAGCGGACGCACTTTGGAACACGTATTGCGACTCTGGACAGGTAAGCTGTCTCTGCGCCGGCGCGTCGCGCTATTTAAGTGACACTCTTAGCCCTAGGCTGTAAGGTGAAAAGCCCTGTGGGCGAACTCTGACTGGCCAACGGTACGTTGCATTGTATGCGCCGTTAATATCCGCATTTATCTTTGATTCATATATCTAGTTACTAATTAATGACGTTTATTCCCTTTCCTTTGTATAGGTAAATAATCTGACTAAAGGCTGACTAACGTCTGACTACACACTGACTAACGTCTGATTGTACACTGCTGACTAAACGCTGATTGACTACTGACTAACTACTGATTAAACGCCAACTACACTATCAAGTACTGGCGGTTGCTAATTGCAACCTAACTATCAACGAACTGTTATCATCGTCGACTTGGTTGAACATTACCAAATGCCATATCGACCTTTACTGACATTATCAGGGGCGGACCTTCCTACAGGCGATATAGGCGGTCGCCTAGAGCGCCACCCAGAGGGGGGCGCAAAAAAAAAAAAAAAAAAAAAAAAAACTTTTTTTAAATTTTATTTAAAAAAAAAAAAAAAAAAAAAAAAATCTCTGTGCAGTTTTGGCGCCCCCCTCTATATCTGCAACCATTATTTTTACAAAAATTCTAACATAAGGGAAAATGAGCCAAAAATCTAAAACGGTCGGTCGGTCTGAGCCTCAGCTTTAGGTGTTCACAGTCAGAACATGCTGTGCATGGGTATCGGTCAAGTGTTTATAGAATTGAGCGTTGAGGAAAGAAAGACTAACGTTAGAGAACTATGAAGAGACAAAAGCCATAAAAAAAAAATTACAAAAAAAAAAATTACAAAAAAAAATAAAAATATTTTCTTTTGGGGGGGGGGGGGGGGGGGGGGGCGGCGCAGTGGTGAATCTCGCCTAGGGCGCCAAATGTGCTAGGTCCGCCCCTGGACATTATCCACTAACGCTTGAATGCAAGCTGCTACTAACTGTCAGCTACAAGCTAACCGCTTGATTAATTGGCCACCTGGTGATTATTGCAACAAGTAATAACTGGATGTTGGACATTGTAGTCCTAATAAACGAACATTCTTACAAACCATACCATCTCAACGTCAAGGTGGAACCAGGATGGAGTGGATACACACGACGGGGCACATCGAGAGGACGCAGTCAGCTCAAGGGAAGTGATAACGTTGATGTTGACTGCTTACTGGGTTGGAATCGCCGTATTCCGTCCACATGCTGGCTGCTTGAAGTGGTGGAGTCGCCGAATTCCATCCAAATGCTAAATGCTAACGCTGTTAGCCAACCAATGCTAACGCTGCTAGCCGACCAATGCTAATGCTGTTAGCCAAGCAATGCTAACGCTGTTAGCCAACCAATGCTAACGCTGCTAGCCAACCAATGCTAACGCTGCTAGCCATCCAATGCTAGCTAAAGAACATTATCATTGACACACCTATGCCTTGGCTGTGCTCAACCTAGCAATTATATTATTGCTTCAAACGCCGTGAACATTATCATTGACACACCTATGCCTTTGCTGTGTTGAAAGAGCAGTTGTATTGTCGCTCCAAACGCCGTGAACAGTATCTTTGACACACCTATGCCTTTGCTGTGTTGAACCTAGCAATTATATTATTGCTCCAAACGCTGTGAACATTATCATTGACACACCTATGCCTTTGCTGTGTTGAACCTAGCAATTATATTATTGCTCCAAACGCTGTGAACATTATCTTTGACACGCCCATGCCTTGGCTGTGCTGAAGAGCAGTTGTATTGTCGCTCCAAACGCTGTGAACATTATCTTTGAAACACCTATGCCTTGGCTATACTTCAAAGTACCATTACGAGATAGTAACTTTGAATCACCTCTTCATGCCGTGAACGGTACTATTGATGAACTGACCTAAAGTAACTATGTTTCATCCGCCCGTTTTCGAATTGCTCTTCACGTCGTGAACTGTACTATTAATGAATTAACCAAAAGCTTTAACGGTGCTTACCAACTCTATCGTACTTGCTGACTCACATTGTGGACTGTACCTCAGGTTTCAAGTGAGTTAAGCGAAACTACGTTGACCCACCATACGGTCCCGTCACTAACCCCTGCTGGGGACAGTGTCATTGTAATCACACTGCTACACGCCAACTGTACAACTGTGCTTCTGACTGTTAACCCCATTGTTTACTACTGCCTGCGACCAGTGACTCATCCGCAAAAGGAGCTCCAGTTGGGGCAATGGCTGACTGGGACAAGATGGAGGGTGTAGATGTGGAAGAGCTAAAGAAGAGGCGTACTGCGGCGCAAACAGCTTTCACAAGGAGAGCCAACCAGGTAGCTGACAATGTTGACACCGCATCGCCAGCAGAGGTCGTCAACGACAGGAAAGCTCTTCAAATAGAGTTTGCGAAGCTCGTTGACAAGACGGGGGACTATGTTGGATCATTGGAGGAGGCCGACGGAACCGCACATGCTACCGTGATAGCCGACGCCACAGCAAAGAAAGACGCGAGCAAGCAGAGCAAAGCGGCACTGGAGAAGATCTTCTCGGAGGTATGGTCCCGCTTTGTTCAACCAAAGTTAGGCCCCCTTGAAGTGGAGTTCGAGGAGGCCTTGGAAGAGACCAAGAGACTCAGCACCCAATGGGCACCCAAAGACAAGAGAGTGTTGGAGGGAAACAAATTGGAGAGGAGACTCAACGCCTTCGAACAAATGGTGAGAGAGTGGAGATACCTTCTTCCAACTCCCAACATATCTGAATTGGAGAAGCGGTACAGGCACTTGGATGAGGAAAGAGCAGCACTAATGGACAGGTGGTCGACCCTCCTAGAGCCTGGTGGAAAGGGTGACATTGGGAGTGCTTATGAGGATGAAGAGAAGGAAAGGACACACAACATTGAAAGGGGCGGTGACGTGACCAGCCCACTTGATATTGCAAACGATGTTCTGCAACTTGCCGCCTAAGTTAAACTTTCCCCGTCCACCAACGGCAAAAGTGTGGTCCTTCACATCCACTCGTCATCTCAGCTTGACAGCAGTCAAACAGAGGGCACTTACAAGGACTCTCCCTTACCTTTCGGGAGCCACAAGGAGGCCTCTAACGCCACCCATCTCCAGCTTGGAGAAAAGACCACAAGAAGTGGGCCTCACAAGTATATCGACAAGAGTTCGCTCCCACGGGTAAGACAACCCGGCAGCGAACCCTATTTTAACCAGTGCGCTAACCTCACTATCATGCCTCAGTCACGAGGTGACCACGCCACGCCACCAGGTGATGAGGGCGCAATGCGGGAAGGTCTCGCTCACCACAGAGACCACCAGGGGGCCCGACCAAAGATAAAGCTCGCCGCCATCAATCTGCCCAAATTCTGTGGCGACAGAAGGACCTATTGGCGCTGGCGGGATAACTGGGAGGACCTCCAGGCTTTAGCCGAACCATCAGGATTGCCTTTATGCAAATTATATCACCTGCTTGACAGTGTAGAAGAGCCACTGAGAAAGAAACTCTGGCTGGATTGCTGCAGAACAGCGGACGATGTTTTCAGGCTCCTGGACAACCGCTTTGGAGACAGGAGCACAACCGCAAGTCTGATCCTCAAAGGTCTGGAAGAAGTGCCTCCAGTATGGAGTAACCAGCCTAGGCCAATGATCGACCTGGTCCAGGCAGTGGAAACCGCACTGTACGACTTAAAAGACCTTGGGATGGAGGACGTGATCAAAAACCACCTAACTGTCGCCGCCATAGAGAGAAAACTGCCTATAGGCATGAGAGAGAAGTGGATCTCCTATGAGCGTGACCCCGTGAATGGCATCACGCCCGCAAGTTACTTCGATAGACTTGTCATTTCTGAAAGGACAGGAAAGGATCCTCAAGAGGCTAGCACAGTTGGAGATCGGAGCCACCCACGCTGGCGACAAACCAACCCAGCGTGAAAGGCTGAACGACAGAGGAGGTGATAGACGGTCATTTACCAGAACGACAGCGAGCGAAGTAAGAAGAGAGCCCCAGAGGGACTCGTGCACCATGTGTGGAGAGGAAGCACATGGAAAGAGACTTTACTTCTGCCCGGCCTTCAAGAAGGCTAAACTGTTTGAGAAACGAGCCCAGGTGAAGAAAGCTGGAGCATGCGCCAAATGCCTTGCTTATCACGGGCCCAACGGCCTATGCGAGAAGAGATTCCTCTGTAAGAAGGACGAGTGCGTGAAGGGGGCGGCCTTGTCAACCATCATTTTCTCCTCTGCTCCAAGACACAGAGCAGGAACGAAACAACCAATGAGCCCGGCGCTCGTAAAGGGCTCCGAGGCTTTACGGCTGAGCAGGAGAAGGTTGTCACAGAGTTGAAGTTGTCGACGCTCCAAATGGAAGCATTAAAGAAAGCCTTCACGAACAAAACAACCTCCCAAGTGTACGCCAGCAAGAGCCTGTTGGAAAAAAGCGGCATAAAAGAATACCCAGTCCTCATGATGCTCATGGATGTCACAACAAGGGGAGGAGACTGTGTTGGAGCATTGATGGACCTCGCCTCCGACACCAACTATATCACTCACAGAGCCGCCAAGAGGCTCGGGCTGGCCGGTGAGCCTATCACACTGGTCGTGTACGGTGTTGGGAAGATGGCAGTCAGAGTCGATACCAAGAGGTATGTGGTGGCAATAAAAGTATGGACCCCGAAGGGGACCTTGAGGGCCCACGAAATGCTCTGCTACGGCCTTGAGGACATCGCCAAAGTAGACAGAGTGGTGGACTCCAAGAGACTAGAACGGTTTTTCCCATGTGTCAAGCCAGGAGAATTGACCCGGCCTGAAACCATTGATCTGCTCATTAGCACCCGTGAAGGTCGCTTGGCCCCACAAAAAATGGAGATCTGGTGCTATGGGACGGCCCACTGGGCAAAACTGTGAGCGGTGCGCATCCGGACCTCTTCGAAGAAGTAAAAATGACCACGCGTCATTCATTGACCCACTTCGCACGCTCCATGGGAACAACTGTCGTGAGAGAATGCAAACACCTCGCGGTGGACTTAACCAGGAGGAAAAGCATAAAAGAAGCAGTAACTGCCGCAAGCAACAAGGAAGTCTTCGACTGGCTGAAATGGGACAGCAGCCTGTGACCCCGTCTGTGGGGGATGTCGCTGCGGTAACTGTCCTCCTGGAGGAAAGGAGATGACACTGGCTGACGAGAGGGAGCTAGAGACCATCAAGGCTGGCTTGACCTTCAAGGAGAAAGACTCGCACTGTGGGGACTCCCACTGGGATGCAAAGTACCCCTGGAAGGAAAGCTCTTCAAATAGAGTTTGCGAAGCTCGTTGACAAGACGGGGGACTATGTTGGATCATTGGAGGAGGCCGACGGAACCGCACATGCTACCGTGATAGCCGACGCCACAGCAAAGAAAGATGCGAGCAAGCAGAGCAAAGCGGCACTGGAGAAGATCTTCTCGGAGGTATGGTCCCGCTTTGTTCAACCAAAGTTAGGCCCCCTTGAAGTGGAGTTCGAGGAGGCCTTGGAAGAGACCAAGAGACTCAGCACCCAATGGGCACCCAAAGACAAGAGAGTGTTGGAGGGAAACAAATTGGAGAGGAGACTCAACGCCTTCGAACAAATGGTGAGAGAGTGGAGATACCTTCTTCCAACTCCCAACATATCTGAATTGGAGAAGCGGTACAGGCACTTGGATGAGGAAAGAGCAGCACTAATGGACAGGTGGTCGACCCTCCTAGAGCCTGGTGGAAAGGGTGACATTGGGAGTGCTTATGAGGATGAAGAGAAGGAAAGGACACACAACATTGAAAGGGGCGGTGACGTGACCAGCCCACTTGATATTGCAAACGATGTTCTGCAACTTGCCGCCTAAGTTAAACTTTCCCCGTCCACCAACGGCAAAAGTGTGGTCCTTCACATCCACTCGTCATCTCAGCTTGACAGCAGTCAAACAGAGGGCACTTACAAGGACTCTCCCTTACCTTTCGGGAGCCACAAGGAGGCCTCTAACGCCACCCATCTCCAGCTTGGAGAAAAGACCACAAGAAGTGGGCCTCACAAGTATATCGACAAGAGTTCGCTCCCACGGGTAAGACAACCCGGCAGTGAACCCTATTTTAACCAGTGCGCTAACCTCACTATCATGCCTCAGTCACGAGGTGACCACGCCACGCCACCAGGTGATGAGGGCGCAATGCGGGAAGGTCTCGCTCACCACAGAGACCACCAGGGGGCCCGACCAAAGATAAAGCTCGCCGCCATCAATCTGCCCAAATTCTGTGGCGACAGAAGGACCTATTGGCGCTGGCGGGATAACTGGGAGGACCTCCAGGCTTTAGCCGAACCATCAGGATTGCCTTTATGCAAATTATATCACCTGCTTGACAGTGTAGAAGAGCCACTGAGAAAGAAACTCTGGCTGGATTGCTGCAGAACAGCGGACGATGTTTTCAGGCTCCTGGACAACCGCTTTGGAGACAGGAGCACAACCGCAAGTCTGATCCTCAAAGGTCTGGAAGAAGTGCCTCCAGTATGGAGTAACCAGCCTAGGCCAATGATCGACCTGGTCCAGGCAGTGGAAACCGCACTGTACGACTTAAAAGATCTTGGGATGGAGGACGTGATCAAAAACCACCTAACTGTCGCCGCCATAGAGAGAAAACTGCCTATAGGCATGAGAGAGAAGTGGATCTCCTATGAGCGTGACCCCGTGAATGGCATCACGCCCGCAAGTTACTTCGATAGACTTGTCATTTCTGAAAGGACAGGAAAGGATCCTCGAGAGGCTAGCACAGTTGGAGATCGGAGCCACCCACGCTGGCGACAAACCAACCCAGCGTGAAAGGCTGAACGACAGAGGAGGTGATAGACGGTCATTTACCAGAACGACAGCGAGCGAAGTAAGAAGAGAGCCCCAGAGGGACTCGTGCACCATGTGTGGAGAGGAAGCACATGGAAAGAGACTTTACTTCTGCCCGGCCTTCAAGAAGGCTAAACTGTTTGAGAAACGAGCCCAGGTGAAGAAAGCTGGAGCATGCGCCAAATGCCTTGCTTATCACGGGCCCAACGGCCTATGCGAGAAGAGATTCCTCTGTAAGAAGGACGAGTGCGTGAAGGGGGCGGCCTTGTCAACCATCATTTTCTCCTCTGCTCCAAGACACAGAGCAGGAACGAAACAACCAATGAGCCCGGCGCTCGTAAAGGGCTCCGAGGCTTTACGGCTGAGCAGGAGAAGGTTGTCACAGAGTTGAAGTTGTCGACGCTCCAAATGGAAGCATTAAAGAAAGCCTTCACGAACAAAACAACCTCCCAAGTGTACGCCAGCAAGAGCCTGTTGGAAAAAAGCGGCATAAAAGAATACCCAGTCCTCATGATGCTCATGGATGTCACAACAAGGGGAGGAGACTGTGTTGGAGCATTGATGGACCTCGCCTCCGACACCAACTATATCACTCACAGAGCCGCCAAGAGGCTCGGGCTGGTCGTGTACGGTGTTGGGAAGATGGCAGTCAGAGTCGATACCAAGAGGTATGTGGTGGCAATAAAAGTATGGACCCCGAAGGGGACCTTGAGGGCCCACAAAATGCTCTGCTACGGCCTTGAGGACATCGCCAAAGTAGACAGAGTGGTGGACTCCAAGAGACTAGAACGGTTTTTCCCATGTGTCAAGCCAGGAGAATTGACCCGGCCTGAAACCATTGATCTGCTCATTAGCACCCGTGAAGGTCGCTTGGCCCCACAAAGAATGGAGATCTGGTGCTATGGGACGGCCCACTGGGCAAAACTGTGAGCGGTGCGCATCCGGACCTCTTCGAAGAAGTAAAAATGACCACGCGTCATTCATTGACCCACTTCGCACGCTCCATGGGAACAACTGTCGTGAGAGAATGCAAACACCTCGCGGTGGACTTAACCAGGAGGAAAAGCATAAAAGAAGCAGTAACTGCCGCAAGCAACAAGGAAGTCTTCGACTGGCTGAAATGGGACAGCAGCCTGTGACCCCGTCTGTGGGGGATGTCGCTGCGGTAACTGTCCTCCTGGAGGAAAGGAGATGACACTGGCTGACGAGAGGGAGCTAGAGACCATCAAGGCTGGCTTGACCTTCAAGGAGAAAGACTCGCACTGTGGGGACTCCCACTGGGATGCAAAGTACCCCTGGAAGGAACAACCAGCATCTCTCCCTAACAATCGCCGAGCTGTGGAGTCAACCTTCCTCAGGACGAAAAAGCTCCTTGAGAAAGATCCCTCATGGAAAGTCGCCTATACCAGGCAAATCCACGAAATGGTGGAGAGAGGAGCTGCCGTGAAACTAACTAGGTCTATGATGGACCAATGGAAAGGAGCTGTATGGTATGTGAGTCACTTGACCGCACTGAACCCACACTCCGTCACCACTCCAGTACGCATCGTCTGGGACGGCAGCCAAGAGTACAGAGGTGTAAGCATGAACAATATCCTACTGAAAGGTCCTGATGTGCTGAACCCAATCCGAGCGGTACTCCTCAGATTCCGGGAAAAAGAACATGCAGCTATCGGTGGCATCAAAAAGATGTACAATTCAGTGTGGCTGGAAGAGGAGGAGGTTCATGTACATCGCTTTCTGTGGAGAGACTCACCGCAAGACGAGATAGAAGATTACGCCGTCGTCAGGGTGAATATGGGAGACAAGCCGGCCGGATGTATTGCCCAAGTTGCTATGCGATAGACCGCATACCTCCCTCGGTTCTCCCATCTAACTGATGAAAGATCTGTCATCATGGACAACAGCTACGTGGACGATCTCCTTGTGTCGCACAATGACTCACACAGACTGGAAGAGATCCTGAAGGGGGTCGAAGTCATCTTGAAGGCAGGCGGCTTCCACCTCAAACCCTGGGTGCGATCTGGTCACAGTGGAAGGCATGACGCCCCAGAGACCAAGCCAGAGACACTAGTTCTACCGAACCAACTCAAGGAAGAAGATAACAAGGCTTTGGGAGTCGGCTACCTTGTTCATGAAGACAAGCTCTTCGTTATGGCATCCATCAACTTTTCCCAGAGGAGGCAGAAGATGAGGATGGAAGCAGATCTAGCTGAAGAAGATATCATAGAGAGGACGCCTAATCCTCTGACACGCCGAGTCCTACTCAGCCAAGTCGCAGGACTGTATGACCCGATTGGTCTCGCAACTCCACTCAAGCAGAAGGGAGTGATCCTAGTGAGAAGAGCATTCCAGGAGGTTGGAAAGATGACCAAGGACACTTGGGACCAGCCACTATCAGAGGAGCTCCGAGAGAAAGCGGTGGAGCTGTTCAAGGAATATGCTCGCCTGAGTCGCGTCACATTCCCAAGAAGTATCACGCCCGCCGGCTGGTTGGGCAAGCCATGGGGGATCACATTCTCAGACGGGAGCTGTGATTCCTATGCCGCAGTACTATATCTACGGTGGGAGACATCTGGGGGAGCAGTCGCCCGGCTAGTGGAGTCAAAAGCGAAACTGGCCCCTCTTGACCTTAGAGGTGACCCAGTAAAGGCGGAAATCTGTGGGGCGGTGTTTGTATCCCGCCTAAAGAAGTACATACTTAAACATGGAAGAATCAAAATCGAGAGATGGTTCCATTTCGTCGACAGTCAGACGGTGCTAGGTGCCATCCAGAGAGAAAGCTATGGATTCTAAACATTCTTCGCGAATCGGGTCGGAGAGATCCAGAAGGCTGGTCCCGTCACTGACTGGTGGTGGGTACCAGGAGAACGCAACATTGCTGACCAGCCGACCAGTGGGAGGCATAGTCTAGCAACGTTCAAGACAGGGGAGGGAAGGATTGGAAATACGAAATTGGGATGGGAGAAACATTTTAAATGGGGAGAAAAAGTGGATAAAAAAAAAGATTTCAAGTATACAAATATCAATGATGAATATTGCATAAGGTTTACACAGTTAATAGATCACCTTCTTGTTTTATATTCATGTTCAGAGAGGAGTAATAGTTAGATCTTTGTATGTGATTTATATGGCAATTAAATCAATGGTGTGCTTGTTTATTTGGGGAGTTTGACCTACAGTTAATGTACAGTACCTACCATGTGAAGGTGCATGATCAATGGACAGCACAAAAACTATTTGTGTAGGTGGAGACTAGAGCTACAACAGATAGTAATACATTATAAGAGTAAGTAATCCATGCCATATATATCCTAATAGTTACCTTATTACCATACTTGGCTGAAAATAAACTTTGCTGCCTGTTGTGAATGTGTTTTTCCCTGTAGGCTAATACATAAGTAAGTAAGCATACATTTTTGCAGTTGAGCAAAAATGTGCAGTTGAGTAGGCTATATGTGCTGTGTTACTATGTCTTCCATCGAGGACCACCTTGGAAATAAGTGTTTTAACTCTCTAGCGACTCTGATATCGCAGGCACGATAGAATGACGTCGTTGTTTGACGTGGTCTGCCTGGGAAATGTAGTCCATTTCCGGGGTTTTTTCAACGTGGCATTATGACGTGGCCTTGAAACTACACGGTACTTTTTATTTGGTGTTGATAAAACAATAAATAAACTGAACCAGGATCAATTCAATTCGATGCTAAATAAACCTTTACGCATGCGTAAAATGTGCCAGATTTAATTTGACAGGCGTTACATTTTTATCAATATCTTGGCCATTTGTTGTGCTAGAATCAAACCGAAAACACTGGGAGGAAGTGCCGAAGGAGGCGGAAGTTGACTGCGAAAACAACAGCAGAAGAAGAATGTAAGTGAGCGATACATTGTTCACAAGATCATTTCTGCAGAACACACGTTTTTCCAGCCAGCAAAACTTTAGCTTTAGTAGTTCGACTTATAACAGTAGTAGTAGCAGTAGTAGTAGCAGTAATAGTAGTAGTAGTAGTAGTAGTAGTAGTAGTAGTAGTAGTAGTAGTAGTAGTAGTAGTAGTAGTAGTAGTAGTAGTAGTAGTAGTAGTAGTAGTAGTAGTAGTAGTAGTAGTAGTAGTAGTAGTAGTAGTAGTAGTAGTAGTCAGGGCCGCCTCAGGGGGTGTGCGAGCAGTACGGTCGCACAGGGCCTCGCGGGAAGGGGGGCCTCGCACAAAAAAGAATAAAAAAAAAGAAAAAAAAACATTTGTTTGTTTGCCAGACGTGAGCGATTCGACTCACGCTCACGGCAATGAATCGGCTCTTATGAACGAGTCGCTCATGACCGACCCATCACTAGCGTCTGACTATTTCGCGCGTGCAGCATTGGAGGTTATGCCAGCCAAGATGAAGAGGACATCGTTCGGCAGATGGACTGAAGATGAAAGTTGTTGCATGTTAGACAGTTCAGTCAGGCTAGCCATCCCGGCTAAAGACAGGGACAGCTAGTTAGCTTTAGCTACGTTATAATATTAAGTGTGGTTCAGTCGGGATATAGCCATGATAATGTCGGCTAGTAGCTAGCTTAGCTAAAGGCTAACTAGCGTTAGTTAACCTAGAGACAGCGCGTGCAGCCAAGATGAAGAGGATGGTCGTTCGGCAGATGAACTTCGTCAACTCCACGCGGTTGTCTCCATCCTCTTGGACGTTTGGTGAGTTTTTAATGTACTCTATTCTATTCCCGCCGTGGATATCTCTCTCTCTCTCTCTCTCTGGAGCCAAACTGGCCGACTAGCTGTTGTAGTACTAGTAGCTAACGGTGTGTGGCCTGGTGTCAGCACCTGTATTGCTTTTCTCACGTTGTACAGTTTTTCAGTGGTAGCCGCATAGCTTGCTTCTGCGTTAGCTAATGGTTAGCGATAGCCGGGTTGAGCTAACTGTTAGCCAGTTAGCTGTTTAGCTACAACGTTAGCTGCCGGCTGCGCTCGGCTGGGAACGTTAGTTTGATGCTATCAGTTAGCCTAGAGTTAGCTGTTAGCTTGTGCTACGACCATTGACATTAGCTGTGAGAATAGCAGGGGGTTCTGGCACTCTGACTACGACATCATCTTTGACAGAAGATGTAGTCGGGCCTGCACCATGACAAGGCGCCGGCCATAGCTTCTTTTTGTCCCGCCAGCGAGAGGCCTTTCGTCAACGTGGAGACCTGTGTTGCAGCCTTTCGCCCTGCGTTCCTTGGTGCAGGTAAGATGAATGAAAATGTCATGACATTACCCCACTCTTCCTTCCTTCCCCTCCCGAATGTTTTGTTAATAACAATGTTTTTTTCCAGGCAAAACATATGTTACTTCACAACATTTGGAGATACGACATGTGCTGTGTGTGAATTGTCTTGGTCGTTTGTGTAGCTTGGGTAGCGTTGGGCCGTTGGCCAAAGCTGTGTGTGGCCTGGTGTCAGTACCTGGCTAGCCTATTTAGCTGATGTCGGCCATTGGCTCCTTGCTGCTTTGTTTTCTCTGGTATAGACCCTCTTCTCTTTGGATTTAAGTGTTGATCTTTGTCCTTTTGGATCTATGTATATTCATGTTGCCTTTGTGAAGTTATCTTTTCCTTCTGTTTTGTTCTTCCATTAAAAGTTTAATATTCTTTAGGGGCTCATCTTTGCTTATCTCTCTCATACATGCTCTCTCTCTAACACACACACACACACGACAAACACACATGCTCTCTCTCTCTCTCTCTCTCTCTCTCTCTCTTTCTAACACACACAGTCTGCCTATGGCGGCCTTTCTCGATGGCTAGGCTGTGCTCGCTGAGTCTGTACCTAGTCAAGGATCTTCAGTCACAGTGCTCAGGTATTCTGCCACTGTGTACTCTCTGTTTAGGGCCAAATAGCATTTCAATTTCTTTCCAATGTGTCTCTCTCTCTCTCTCTCTCTCTCTCTCTCTCTCTCTCTCTCTCTCTCTCTCTCTCTCTCTCTCTCTCTGTACACTGTATATTGACTGTAGAACGGGAGCTCTCTCTCGCTCTCTCTCTCTTGCTATATGTTGACTGTATCATGCCCAGCCTCGGGCAGCGCTATTATTTAAGAATATGTTGACTGTATGAAAAAAAATAAAAATAAAAATTATATATATATATATATATTTTTTTCCCCTTTTGGGGGGGGGGGGGGGGGGGGGGGGGGGGCGCTCGCGTTTAAATCTCGCACAGGGCCTCGCATTTCTCCCAGGCGGCCCTGGTAGTAGTAGTAGTAGTAGTAGTAGTAGTAGTAGTAGTAGTAGTAGTAGTAGTAGTACTAGCAGTAGTAGTAGAAGTAGACGTAGAAGAATCTTCAGATGATTCAGATGTCATCTTTTGTAGATGACAACAACGAGAGGTAAAGACACTTATTTTGGAGATTTATTGCTTATGTTTAGTCAGTCACACTCTTACTGTACTTGTTGGGTTTGCAAAGAACACTCTTTGGATTGTAAATATGTGTATATGTGCTGTGCTGTGTGCTGTATAAGATAAGAGATTCCTTGTTGAATGTTGAAAATAATGTGCTTTTTATTGTTTTCTACAGTGAGGAGCAAGGACCAGATGACATGCCTTCAACCAGTTCAGTGCAGGCGAGACATGGAAGGAGGGGTAACCAAGACAGGTGAGAGACTTATTATTATTATTATTATTATTATTATTATTATTATTATTATTATTATTATTATTATTATTATTATTATTATTATTATTATTATTATTATTATTATTATTATTATTATTATTATTATTATTATTATTATTATTATTATTATTATTATTATTATTATTATTATTATTATTATTATTATTATTATTATTATTATTATTATTATTATTATTATTATTATTATTATTATTATTATTATTATTATTATTATTATTATTATTATTATTATTATTATTATTATTATTATTATTATTATTATTATTATTATTATTATTATTATTATTATTATTATTATTATTATTATTATTATTATTATTATTATTATTATTATTATTATTATTATTATTATTATTATTATTATTATTATTATTATTATTATTATTATTATTATTATTATTATTATTATTATTATTATTATTATTATTATTATTATTATTATTATTATTATTATTAGTGCTTTTGTTTAGTTATAACTCTGTTCATAAAAGTTGAAACTGTGTTGTTATTATAATACATAATATTGGTTCCGCCCTGTTGTTGTAGTACCCGGACCGAGGACCGGGGTAGAGGAACAGTGCTTGATGTACGGATGCACAACAGAGAGAGTGCCTTGATGTACGGCTAGACAACGTGAATAAAAGCCAGTAAAGAAACCCTAGCCTAGCCTGTTTATTCCTAGTTAGGAATACTGGAAACAACAAACATAACATTGTGTCAGATAATGGAACTGGCGACGCGGAGTTGAATCGACGTCAAGAAGGAATGTGCTGGATTCCGAAGGCACAAATGTGCGCACTGCTAGCGAGAGGATCAGCATGCGAGCATGTCTACTAGTGAAAGTAAAAGTGACTGGTTATACAGGAGAGACTGTTCCAGTTAAGGGGTGTTGTGTAGTGACTCTAAAGCACAAGGGACAGCAGTTAAGGGCACAGGCGCTCATAGTAGAGAAGAGCGTACAGCCAATCCTAGGTCTGAGTACCTGTGAAAAGCTTGACTTAGTGAGGAGGGTGTTTGTAGTGAATTCCCAGACTAGCACAGACCACAAAGCAGTCATGCATACAGCGATGTCTTTGAAGGACTAGGATGCTTGCCTGGTGAGCACAAGATATGTGTGGATGACACAGTGACTCCTGTAGTGCATGCGTGCAGAAAGATTCCATTTGCACTGAGAGACAAACTCAAAAAGGAGCTAGCCCGCATGGAGAAGATGGGCATCATAAAGAAAATAGATGAGCCAACAGATTGGGTGAGCTCACTAGTAGTATTGACGAAGACAAATGGATCTCTACGTACCTGTCTCGATCCATGGGATCTAAACAGGGCTATAAAGCGTGAGCATTTCAAGCTTCCAACAAGAGAAGAGATCATGTCACAGTTTGCCGGTGCTAAATGGTTTAGCAAGCTGGATGCGTCAACAGGCTTCTGGCAGATGAAGCTGGATGAGGCAAGCTCAAAACTGTGCACGTTCAATACACCAGAAGGAAGGTTTCGCTTTCTGCGTTTACCTTACGGTATTCTGTCTGCGCCCGAAGTTTACCACAAGACAATCCATATGATCTATGAGCACATAGAGGGAGTGGAGACCATGATGGATGACATCATCGTGTGGGGATCCACAAGAGAAGAACATGATGCACGGCTGAGGGAAGTACTGGATCTGACACGCAAGTCCAATCTGAAATTAAACCGAGACAAGTGTGAGTTTGCAGTGAAAAGCCTTACCTTTGTGGGAGATGTGATTTCAGAGCAAGGTGTCAAGCCGGATCCAAGGAAGACGTCAGCCATAGTGAACATGGAACGTCCACAGAGCAAAGAAGATGTGAGGAGATTTCTGTGAATGGTCACATACTTGGCTAAGTTTATCCCCCAGTTGTCTGCCCAGTCAGCTCCACTCAGAGGGCTTCTAGAGCAGAAGAACGAGTGGGAATGGTCTCATGAGCAGGAAGAATGCTTCAAAATGCTGAAAGAGATCTTAACCAAGGAACCAGTGCTCAAGTTTTATGACCCAGAACGGAGCACTAGGATATCGGCAGATGCTTCTCAGTACGGCCTAGGAGCAGTACTGCTACAGATGTATGACAACAGCTGGCAGCCCGTAGCCTACGCATCTTGTGCATTGACAAGTGCTGAAGTTAGATATGCACAAATAGAAAAGGAACTTTTAGCCAGCACATATGCATGTGAACGTTTCCATCAGTACATATACGGAAAGGCTTTTGAAGTGGAAACAGACCACAAGCCCCTAGAATCAATAATGGCCAAGCCCATCAATGATTGTCCTCTGAGGATTCAGCGACTGTCAATCAGACTGCAGAAATATGATGTGAACATGGTCTATACACCAGGAAAATTCATGTTTACTGCTGACACGCTCTCACGCGCAGTCAACAAAATGGAAAGTCCAAATGAACAGAAAAGCATAGAAATACAAGCATGTGTTGACATGATTGTCACATCACTTCCTGTGTCTGCTGAGCGAACAGAGAAGATCAGGAAGTAACTGAACTAGACGACACAATGAAAGAGCTCAAGAAGACAATACTGAAAGGGTGGCCTGAGCAAAAGCGTGAATGCCCAGCTCAGATCCAAGATTACTGGGCATGCAGATCAGAGCTCTCAGTTGCTAATGAAATTGTTTTCAAAGGAAGCAAGTTTGTCATCCCGGCATCCATGCGCAAGGAAATGCTGCAGAAAGTGCATGAGGGACATTTGGGTGAGGAAAAATGTAAACGTAGAGCGCGTGAAGTAATGTACTCAACCAAGACATCAGCCACACCACAGCTGCATGTGAAATATGTCTCACCTACAGGTCTAAACAACAAGCAGAGCCGCTCATGCCCCACCCTGTACCTGATCGCCCGTACCAGAAGGTCGGAGTCGATTTCTTTGACTGTAACGGTAGAAGCAACATTGTAGTCACATATTACTACTCCAACTACCCGGAAGTTGTAACACTGCAGTCAACATCCAGCAAAACAGTCATAGCCTACCTGAAAACAGTCTTCGCGAGACATGGAGTTCCCTGTGAGCTGTTTTCAGATAATGGGCCACAGTTTTCCAGCAGCGAGTTTGCTTCGTTTGCAGAGGACTGGGGTTTTCACCACGCCACCTCAAGCCCGAACTACCCGAGATCCAATGGGCTCGCAGAGAGTTCAGTCAAGATCGTCAAGGCCCTCATGAAGAAGGCTCAAGATGGACAGGAGGAGTTCCAGAGGAGTCTGATGATATACAGGAGTGCCCCATTGGAAAATGGTTTGTCCCCAGCCCAGATGCTGATGGGAAGGCGCTTACGCACTAACCTTCCAATCCATGAGAACCTGTTGACACCAGAAGGAGCGCACAAAATCAGCTCAAGGAAACAAGAACAAAAAGGGAAACACAAATTGCAACATGACAAGAAGGCAAAACACTTACCAAGCCTCAAGCCAGGCGATACAGTCCGTATTCTGGATCACACAACAGGCACATGGAGACAAGGAGGACGCGTGCCAAGAGAAGTTTCACCACGCTCATACCAGATCCAGACAGACCATGGTGCTTCTCTGAGACGAAACCGTGTGGATTTGAGACCACAGGTGACAGTCCCAGAGACAGACTCTCAACAACGAAGCACTGCAGAGGTGTTAGATGCTCCCAGGAGTGAGCAGTTTTGTCAGAGTTCCCCAGACCGCAGTGACTCTGTCATGCCAAAAGGGGGCAGCACGCCCTCTGAGACCTGCTGCAGGCCTAAAAGGACTGTTAAACCTCCTGAGAGACTTATTGCACAGTGCTGAAAGGCATGTGGACTGTGGACGTGGATAGGGTAAAGAAAAGAGGACACTTGATGATGAAGGTTAAATGAAAAAGAAAATGTAAAAAAAAAAAAAAAAAAGAAGAGGATTGCAAAGAAAGATTTGATGCATATGCTTATTGTTTGAATGCATACGTTCATGTTTAAAATTTATGTTTATTATTGGAATGTACAGGTTTAAGAACAGTCGGAAACGAATGTTTTGTTATAGACGACTACAGGAAAAGAACAAGTTGTTTCTGTTTAAAAGAAGGGAAGATGTGTTGTTATTATAATACATAATATTGGTTCCGCCCTGTTGTTGTAGTACCCGGACGAGGACCGGGGTAGAGGAACAGTGCTTGATGTACGGATGCACAACAGAGAGAGTGCCTTGATGTACGGATAGACAACGTGAATAAAAGCCAGTAAAGAAACCCTAGCCTAGCCTGTTTATTCCTAGTTAGGAATACTGGAAACAACAAACATAACAGAAACTAATGTATTTTTTACATGTCATTGTCTACAGCAATGATTTGCCTGGGACATCTAGGGGGGCAGGGCGTGCCCAATCCCGGTTGAGGTCAAGAAATGACCCAGACAGGTGAGAGACTTATTATGGATGTTTATTGCTTTTTTATTATTATTAGGTTTGCAGACTTTGTACGCAATATATACAGAATGGAATATTCCCCATTGAAATGTTTAGTGCAACATGTTTATTCGTGTTGATACACAGGGTCTCCATGGTATAGATGGTGAAATGAGCATGAAGAGCTGCGATGTCGCCCTCTGTCTCATTATAGACAGAAACTGTTTTACTGCGTGGCACAATTGAGCAGTGTCTCTCACACACACACACACACACACACACACACACACACACACACACACACACACACACACACACACACACACACACACACACACACACACACACACACACACACACACACACACACACACACACACACACACACACACACACACACACACACACAACACACACACACACACACAGGTTTTCATGATGCCAGTTACCCAGGTGGGGTATCTCCAAGGCCTTTCTGTGTGGAGTTTGCATGTTCTCCCCGTGCTCGCAAGGGTTTCCCCCCCGATAAGATAAACCCAATGGAAAAACATGCACAACAACAAGATTGCTAACGCTGTGGCGTCCTTGACGAAGACGGACAGGAGCACTTGGATTGGTCCCCTGGCGCGGCTCACGTTGACGCCTGTCTGCTCCCGGCTGCCCTTGGGGGGGAAGGATGACGGGATGGGTTAATCGCAGATACGAATTGCATGCATGCATCGCATGTGTGCCAATTGATGACCTCGGAGCAGGTCCTAAATTATAAATTATTATTACATACACACACACACACACACACACACACACACACACACACACACACACACACACACACACACACACACACACACACACACACACACACACACACATACACGTACGTACGTACACACGTGTGTAGTGTATCTTCTTTTTTAGGATACACCTCAGGCATTCTGCACTCTATATGACTGCACTCTAGTCATATGTGTACTGTATATGTATATTGAATATCCCACTTTAATAATTTTTTACTTTTTTACTGTAATTTTTTTTTACCTTTTTTGTAAAAAAAAAATACTTTTACTGGCTTTTTGTAAAAAAAAAATAAAAAAAAGCATGCTGGTGATAATTTCCAGTTGAGAATCAAAATTTCGTCTGTGTTTATTACCTGTGTATGGAGAAAATAATGATTTGTAAATTGAATTCTGTTCTGTTCTCTTTTGTTTATGTAAATATGCTACCTTTTATATGCTTGATTGAATATGTTTGCATTGGTTCATAGTAAAAAGAACACATTTTCTCAATCCGATTTTGTGTTTTGTGTTGTACATTATGCAGTATACAGTATATACAGTATTATACAATATGAAAACTAACGTAAGGTTATGTATATAACCAAGTTCTGTGAATTATGGTGACGCTCAGCATCATTCTGCACTGTACTTCACTTCGTGCATGAGCACTGAATAAAAAATTCCACCATGTACCTTTACATCCCAACATTCGTCTGGCCACACCCCCATCCGCTTACCTTCATAAGCAGGTGTGTGGTCACCTACTCGCCTCCTTCCCAAACTTTCACCACAAGGCGAGATCAAGGGCCGCAGCGGCGTCTGATGCTGAGCGTCACCATAATTCACAGAACTTGGTTATATACATAACCTTACGTTCTGTTTCAGTATGGCTTACGCTCAGCATCATTCTGCACAACCATCAGACCGGGGAGGACCGAGCCCCCCGACCCTCCCTAATGGAGGATACCCTCCCTATTGGAGGCTTACGGGAGGGAGACGGATCCGACCGTGCGAAGAGGAACTCAAGCAACTCAACACACAGGGTGAGCAGACCGTGGCTTGACCCCACGACTACGCACACGCACAACCCGCATGCCACCAGGGAACGAACGGAAGGAACAAACCTTGTTACTGCCCCCAAAATCACAGGGTCAATAGCAAACCCAACCCCGTGGCAAGGCTGTAGCAGCGGAACGCGAAGGAAGACCCAGACCCACTGAAGGGACTGGATCCCCTGGAAAAAGGGGGCCCGGAGAGGTCAATGACACCAGGCATCAAGACCCCACCAGGCGGTCACTTAGTGACACCGCCCCTCACATCGCCAGCGTATTCGGATAAGGCCCCTCCAAGAGCGGGCCCTTTCCCCCCAATAGCACACCGCCTGGCACACTGACCCTGCAGAACAGGCAGTCAGCATGGCCGTAAGCACTCAAAAAGTCCAACCAACGGAAGCAGGCAGCGCACCGGGGAAACCAGGCAGCAGGCTGTAACCTGAGCCTGGAGCACTGCGGACGAGACAGGCGCCAAAGGAGTCAACTGAAAACAGCCCCCCCGGCGGAAGGGGCGTATGCTGGCGTTGTTGATCACCATGACAAAGCCTCCATTAAAAAAAAACCACCCAGAGGGGTCGAGGCAGAGAAGGCTGACATGATTGGCAGACATCATGAACGTGCAGGGGCACACTCAACCGGGTAACCCGGGAGTTGACTCTGCTCCAACATACCAGGGAATCAACTACCCTCTCGGTACAGACGGTGGTTGTTCCTATAACCCCTCAAGAAAAAACTCCAAAACACACCTGCGGGTATACACCAGCTATACCGCAGTACAAGTGTTTCAGTTTCCAAAAAAGGCCTACGGTATCAACAAAACTTTACTTCGGACCGGGCCCGGCGGCCCGGGAAGCACACAGGATTACCAGAGGGGGTCCAGAAGACCACCCCAACAGCCCCCTCTTCGCCATGCGTGAGAGAGGAGCGAAAGAAGGAGAACCAGCCCCTTACAATAGTGCCAGGTACAAAAGGGTACCCAACAAAGGGTCTCCATAACGCCTAACCCTGTGACACCCGGGCCGACCCGGCATTTTTTCCCCCTGAAAAAAACCCAAGTCCCTTAGGATACCAGAACAGCAGATCTGCATCCCCGGCGGACAACGGGTTAACTGACCTGGACCAGCATGACCAGAACCAGTCCCGTGCCCTAACCACGCCGACATGCCTACTCCAGGAGAAGGGGCAGATATGCGTGTTGATCTAAAACATGAAAAGAGGGCGCCACCCAGACGGGCCGGTTTGAACCGTGCTCGGTGGCCCACCCCAAGGGCGTGAGACCCCTCTACCTATGTTCTGATCTATTCCGTTAACATCCCCCAGATATGAACGAGAATCCGTCGAGACCCAGTAACAGGCTCTCGGAAGAGGAAAAAAAACCCATCCCAGTTGCTTTATAAAAACACTGTTTTAATAACAAGTAACCAAGGCGTACTAGCTACCCGCATGATTCTTATCAGAAACACCCCGAGCCAGCACTATGTATGCGTCGGGACACAAAACACATCAATGGACAGAACATTTACAACAAGCGTTGCAAGGGCAAGGCTAAGAGAATCATTAAAGACTCCAGTCACCCGAACAACTGCCTCTTTGAACTGCTGCGGTCAGGCAAGCGATACCGGAGTCTCAAGGCGAGCACAGAAAGACTCAGAAGAAGCTTATATCCCCAGGCCATCAGGCTGCTAAACGAACAATGAATGAACACTACACAACAACAACCACCAAACGCACATAGCACACACATCCACACGCACACACTCACTTAAACAAACACACTGTAGCACCCACTCCACACACTTTATAGCACACACCCACTTTAAACAAACACACTGTAGCACCCACTCCCCACACTTTATATTTATTGATGAAGGATTGCACTACAACTCGTACACCTTACTGTAAATTGTACCTAAATTGTACCTCATCCCATTTCTGCTTTGCACTAGATAGTACTGTACATTAGTACACTGCATAGTATTCTATATTATATGGTAACTCAGAACATTGTACATATGTCTATACCGAACACTGTGACCTCATTTTCTTCCTCTAAATTACATGCTATACTATGTTATTTGATACTATCTTGTCTAGCACAGTCTCTGGAGCGTAACAGTAAGAAGCATTTTGTATGAAAGTATTCTGTACTTCTGTATGACAACTATTAAAGAAACTTAAAGAAACTTGAAACTTGAACTCTAACCAGACCCCACATTGATCCCCAAGGCGCCTGGGAGAACGACAAGAAGGGTGTGGTGCTTCATATTCTCCACACTCTTTTATTAAAAAAGAAAGAAACACCGACTGACATAAATCCCACTTGACGCAGCCGAGGATAAAAACTGTTTACATTTTTATATCCCGTCATCCCTACCACACATTTTTATATCCCGTCATCCCTACCACAGAGGATAGACGGAACTCCCCAGAGAGACTTCCCACGTGAGCCATAGATTGAAAAGCCACGGTAACATTGAGTCATGTGACCAACCGACTCAAGTTACGCGTACATCGAGCGTAGTGGAACCTTAATTCCTATGATCTATCCCGACACTTGACAATAACAGACCTTACATACGGGTCTAACTCACGGAAGCCAACCTCCAATAGCAACGTGCGTAGTGACGTGTGCCACGACGGGGGGAAACCCAAGACTCAACGCCTGTGATAGGTGCAGAGCCTGGGAAACCCTCCGCCCCCCCCTGCCAAGCCGCCTAACAGCTTGGCCCTGACTGAACTAATAAGAGAGGTAATAAACCCCCTGACCAATCAGAAGAGGGAAGGAGGGGTTTATCCGGTACCCCCTCACAAGCCCAATCCTTGCATACAACAACAACAAATAGCCATATGATACCTTTAGTAGCAATGCTAATGAATAGCGCAAGCTAATACAATGCACGCTAACCACAGACAATCTGTGAACAGGGTTTATAACAAGACCAAGTCGCGTGTGTGTGTGAATCCTACACCCGCATCCATGTTGTAACACAGAAAAAACATTGATAGAGAGAGAGAGAACGGCTGAGCCGTGGTACGTTTTCATATGAGCATTACTGCAAACCCAACACAATTGTGTTGTAGCTCAATATCACTGCGTAAGCAACAGAGCACACAACTAGCCTCTACCTTTATGTGGAGATTCAGGTCAAGGCAGAAAATAAAATAAAAAATAAAATAAAAGCCTTTTTCAACCTAGTGTAGGCTGCAGGCCTTGCTTAAGCTCTAACATGAATGTAACCCTCCTAACAACCCATACTAGCGAAGATTCACACGTTGCAACCCCATCATATGTTTGGTGAATAACACACAGTTTGTTAACAAAAAATACAGTCCCCCTTTAGAGGGGACTCTTTATTTTTGAACAAAATCATAGCGGGCCGGGAAGGGAACAGGGGGGGACCACAGGGGGAAAAAGTCACTGGGTCCTAGCGACGCCTGCCACGAGCCGCTCGGGATTTGCCACCTCGTGGAGCCCCGGAGGGACGGTAAACGATCGGCGGAAAGTCTCAACGATCCCTACCGTCGCCTCCGGGCGTAGATGGGCCGGCTCTGTGCCGCCCGTCAATATCCCGGACATGAATCTCGCCAGCTGCGCGATGTTAGACGCAGCAGCTAGAGATTGTGTTCCGGTGATAAATGACTGGTCGCTCCAATATGCCAACCGCCTCGTCGATTTCCCTTGGGGAACCGGCTTCCGTAACGGCTCCCACACCACCTCCGGACAAAGGAGCGCCGCCATCAGCCTATCAAGCTGTGGCACGCCCTCCTTCATACCGTCGACCAAACCCGCCACCCACGTGACTTGCACATAGGCAGGAGTAAGGCCTATGATGTGGGAGACCACCTGGCCCTGTCGGACATAGGCCGCCATTGAGGGGAAAAATGGGTAGACAACGTCCACACCTCTCACCGGGCGACGTTGCCATAGATGACCTATGAGATCATCAGGGACAGGAACAGGCAGTGGCTGCGGCAGCGGCACGCCGTTTGCGACTGCCGCCGCCGCCATGAGCTCGGGAAACAAAGCACGCAGTTCCCCCTGCAGACTTTCCTCCTCCGAGCCCGCATCCCTCACATACAGCAGGCTACTGGTCAAGGAGCCACATTCCGATGTGGCTGATAGCAGGGCATCCCGCCGACGAGTCAGAGGTTCTACCCCAACATCTTCGAACGAGGCGCCCCAAGGAGACATCTCACCCCCCTCCAGTGTTACCTGGACGGGCGGGAGACATGTCTCCACCGGGCCTTCAAATAAGAACCCGTCCACCTCTATCATGTAGTCCTCTGTCTCCATCGGGCATGTAGAGACCGACGCATCCTCACCTGGCTCCAGCAACTCACCAAAACCAGGCCGTTCGCGTCTGCAAGCCACCATCTTGCGACGGGAGCGAGCTGACGCAAAAAGTTTGCGTCTCAAATCCCCTGCAACCAAGGGAACCGGCCGCCCAACAGCGGACGATTCCCCGGAAGCAGAGGAACCAGAGCCGGAACCAGGCCATCGCACAGGAGACGGCACTGGTGCACCAGCTCCTTGGAGAGGCAAACTACCCATCGGACGCCTACCGGGCATGGCTGCCGACCACGAGAGAGGTCTCAGCCCCGCTCCAAGACGCACGACGGAGGCGGCAATGGAGAACCGCTGGTGAAGAGTAGCGTTGCGAGCGCGACCCTCCGAAGTAGACATTATGACTTAGTTTTTTTCTGTCGAATATATGAGAGAAGAAAAAAAAAACAAGCAACAATGTAAACACGTCTCAACTTTCTTCAGCTAACAACCTCAAGTCAAGTGTGGGATCTACCGAAGGCACTTCCTTGTGGTGAAAGTGAAGAAGGAGGCTAGTAGGTGACCACACACCTGCTTATGAAGGTAAGCGGATGGGGGTGTGGCCAGACGAATGTTGGGATGTAAAGGTACATGGTGGAATTTTTTATTCAGTGCTCGTGCACGAAGTGAAGTACAGTGCAGAATGATGCTGAGCGTAAGCCATAATGAAACAGAACTGTCAGGTCATATATGTGAGGCTGTGCTGAAAAAAAGGATACCAAACATACCATGGTAAAATATTTTTAAATTGGAATTATACAATTTAAATCAAAATTAGCTAAAA
Organism: Notolepis coatsorum; assembly: GCF_963971535.1. NCBI lineage: Eukaryota > Metazoa > Chordata > Actinopteri > Aulopiformes > Paralepididae > Notolepis > Notolepis coatsorum. Next base: position 138,672,326 of record NC_140168.1, on the reverse strand, counting down.
CATTGAAAAGGTGATATCCTCAGGAATACAAATTGGTCAAGATAATTTGTTTTTATGATGTGTTTTTAATTTCCAAATACAAATCTAATCAAAGCATTTCAGTCATGAGTAAAGTAAAGCACATTCTGGATAGAAAATCACTCTACATTCTCTACTGTTCACTAGTTTTACCATATTTAAATGACTGTGCTGAAGTTTGGGGAAACAATTATAAGTCTACACTACAACCACTTTTTATACTCCAAAAAAGGGCCATAAGGATAGTTCACATTGCAGGTTATCGTGATCACACTAACATATTGTTTTTTGAGTCAAAGACATTGAAGTTAAATGATCTTGTGGAATTTAAAACGGCACAATTAATGTATAAAGCAAAAAGTCATGCACTTCCAAGAAACATTCAAGAATTGTTCTTTGATAGGGAGGGGGGTTATATTCTGAGGGGAGAACACAATTTAAAGGTGCTAAACGTACGCACTACCATGAGAAAACACTGCATCTCGATATGTGGAGTGAAACTGTGGAACAGTCTAAATGTGGTGCTAAAGCAATGTCCAAACATGAGACAATTCAAACTGATGTATAAGGAAATTATGTTCACAAGGTACAGGGATGAGGAAGGGACTTGATATTCACGGGTGTTTACATTTTTATTTTGTTTTCTATTTTATTTATTTCATGTTTTACGTATATAGTTTTTGTTTTTTGTTTTGCATATATATATATAAAAAAAATCTTTTCTTTTTTATGTTTTAAAATAGTACAAAATGAGTAGTGGAAAAGGGGTAGGATTAAATAAGTGTACTCCTTTTCGAACATGTAGATTGAGTTGTTTTGCTTTTTTTTTTATTGTTTGTTTGTATTCATTGCATGTTCGAAATAAAGATTTCAAATCAAATAAAAAAAAATCAAAGAAGCAGTTTTTGCAGTTGAGCTACAGGTGTTGTATATTATACAGCCTTTTCCTGCATCTTTATCAAGGGAACCCTTATCTTAATGATTTTTTAAATAATATTATGATGATACGATATGGAGGGTTAATAAACAAATTTAGCCGGGTGTATTTTTAAAAAAGGCGGGGGAAATTTGTGAGAGACCAAAATCCAAAATGGCTGCTGTGGAAATAAACTTTTTTGTGAGGGCTGGAGGAATTCTGCATGCTGTCCAACGAGGGGGCGTGCCGTTTTTCTGCCTCACGCACCTGAGATTGATCCACAATCAGCTCGTCGGGAGGATTCATATACGCTGACTCCCCTCCACTCTTTGTCGGGTCGTTCTTGTTACTACCATCTACTGCCGCGTCTCCAGCGTGAGACGTCGTGCCACCCCTGTACATCACCGCCTGTCGCCGTTTCCTGGAGTAGGACACCGTCTTCGCTCTCTATTACTCCACGGGAGGATCCCAGTGTTCCCACTCCAGATGTCGTGCCGGCTACTTCCCTTTTCCCTCTACATGGACCTCGTTCCTGGGGTGAGGCTCGCCATCGCTCTCTATTACTCCACGGGAGGATGCCCGTGTTCTCACCCCATTCCCCTCGGACCCCCTGTTTGCTGCATTGCCCGTCGGCAGCGTTCTGGTCGGGAGGAAGAAGATTCCTGTTTACCTTTTGCCCGTGAGGAAGAGGATTACTGGGCAGTGCTGCAGAGCCGCAGAGCCCTACTCGGCTAAAGGACGAAGAAGATTCCTGTTACTTTTTTCCTGCCTGTTCGCCCGTTAAAGGCACAGTGCCGCCTTTTTTTGCGTTAATGGACTTTAGTGTTTTTTCCCCCCTAAAGGCTCAGTGCCACTTTTTGTGTATAATAAATCATGCCCTTGTTTTGGCTAACTCTGATTACCTGTCTGTGTCGTGCAATTGGGGTCGCATTACAAACCATAACATTACGACCCGAATTGAGAACGAGATGTAGCGGACACGTTTGGTCAACGCTCCGCTCCCGTTAACGTTATTTTCGCTTCAAAACCTTATTTGTACAACACTAATGTGTTTATACCTCATCGTATATATTAAATAAGACCTTCTACTAACTATATCAACAGAAAGAAAGATTCAACATGGGACCAAAGAAAGAGAAAGAACTTGGAAAGAGACAGCAGCGGACAATATAACGGCACCAGTGATGACTTGCTCCGTGAGGGAGACAGCAGCGGACAATATAACGGTCCCCGTGACGACTTGCCCCGTGAGGGAGATAGCAGAGGATAATATAACGGTCCCACGAGCTTCGTGAAAGGGATAGCAGTGGAAATTGAGAAGAAAATATCCGACAACAACAACGCTCCTGCAACCTCAACCGATACAGGCATGGAGAATACACCACCCGATTTCAAGTCTCTGACTAATCTGATAAAGGAACTGATGGATAAAGCGGACGTCAAAGCTGACGCCAAGGCTGACGCTTTTAAACTATATATCGATGCTAAATTCGAAGAGGTTAAAACAGCGGCTGCACAACAATCCGAGCGTATTACTGCAGTTGAAAACACCGTGATCGATTTTACACTGAAAGTCGAGGAGAGCAAGAAGGCTTTTCATGAAGGATTCATGGAGCTAGCGGAGGCGATGCAACAGGGGGACAAAGTGCTTTTGAAGAAGATACATGACATCGAAGAGAAATCAATGGAGAGGTTGCTCGATTCCGAACGTCACTATCGTAGATTTAATATCCGTATTGTGGGATTGGATGAATCAATCAAATGCACAGACGACACATTTCCAGCAGTGTTAGCTGAAATTCTAGGTAAAGAAATCCTCCCCACAATACCGTTAGTGGATCATTGTAATAGGATCGGTACCAGGGACCCCAACGGCAACAAGGCGAGAGTTATCATTGCTACTCTGCGTAAAACAGAAATAAGAGACACGATCATCAGAGAGGCACGTAAGCAATGGGGGAAACTGAAATATAACGATAAACCAGTGTCGTTCTACGAAGATTTGTGCAGGGAGGCTATAATCCGACAAGCCCCTTACAAAGAAGTGTTGCAGAAGCTCTATAAGAGGAAACTCCAGCCCAGCCTTCGCTACCCAGCGTTTCTCTCCATTGTGGGGGAAAATGGGAAAAAAATCGGGTTACGCTCGCCTGAAGACGCCGAAGATTACATGAAGGAAACACAACATGATACCGGCCCCGATACACACCATCGGCCCGTCTCAGATGACAAGCTTATCTTTTTCTTATTTTTTTATTTGTATTTGGATGACTTTGCCATGGCTCTGCTACAAAAGCGGCAGCAAATAAGCCTGTTGACATCATTGAGGTACAAATATTTTAATATGAAACGATTGGCACTATATTTATAGATTTCTGGTTTTTGTGCAGGCAATATTCTGACGTTGACATTTTGGAACACTCTGGAACATTCTAGATTCTTCTTTCGATCGTTCAGAGTCATACTGGAATATACTGGAATACACTGGAATGACATAACTAAACATCAGTTTATACAAACAAGATCGGTGGCTAACTTTCTAGAATACACTGTACTCCTACAATGAAGGCCTGTGAACAATAACATTCTGTATGTATATGCACATGAACCAGATATGGAAGTTCAATAAATCCTCATAACGGTTTAATGCCCACACTTGTCGGGGGACGAACTGCATACAAGGATTTAAAAACCTCATTTTCATCTAAAGGTATAAGCCTGACAAAGTTATTTTAATATTTTAAGCAATTGCTCCATTGCTTTAGGGATTTACATAATTTAGTTCTAAAAATCAATTTTTTTTCTTTTTTTTCTGAAGGTTCCAACATAATACGTGTTAGTAGAAGGTTCAAATAAATATGCCAATTGAGGTATATTTTTCATTTTTCACTTTATTTTTATTACATTAAAGGGAAGGCGCTAGACCACGAGTGACATTCTATTAAATTAGAATGAAAGATTTAGATCCTATGGCAATTAGCATAGGAAAGTTAAGGTTAAAAGGCTCACTTTGGGCAAACCGGTGGTGTAAGGGAGGGAGTTATACGCAAAGGTTGTGTCTATGGAACACAGCCCTGTACGACTTTCTGAGGGAGGGGGATTTAGGGGTTTATTTGTATATATGTATGTTTTTAAGCTTGGCTCTTTCGTCTTTCGCCGTCGACTAAAGACGCACTTCTTCAACCATTATCTGAAAAAAAAAATAAAAAAAAAAATAACCATACTGTCATGCACTTGTCCTAATAAACTAACCTACACTGTAGCACTCAACACTTTGATGAACATTGTTACTCAGCTGATAGAGTTGTGCCCTTCCTGATGGCTTGTCGTACAGAACTTGTAAGTCGCTTTGGATAAAAGCGTCAGCTAAATGACTAAATGTAAATGTAAATGTAAGTGAAACGCACATTTTAGTGGAAGACAAAGCTACGTTAGCGGACAACATATATCATAACATTAGTCACTCTTCCTTTGGAACGAGAACCCGTGGAGTTGCTATAGTCGTGAAACGGAAGTTGAATATTGAATTGAAAGAAGTATGGTCTGATACAGATGGTAGGATAACCATAGCTAAAATTGTATACAGGAATAGGAAAATAGCGTTGGTAGCGGTATATGCCCCAAATTTGTACGAAGCTAACTTCTACACTACACTTACCAGAACAATGTTAAACCTTCCTGAATACTCATTTATAATTGGTGCAGATTTTAATGCCATTTGGGATCTTGGGATGGATAAATCTTATCCCACCTTTTCCAACGACCAGAAAAATTCATCTAATGCGTTAAAGGATTGGTCTAAGAATACAGGTGTAAATGATCTATGGCGATCACTCAACCCTACGACGCGAAAGTACTCTTGTCGATCTGCAAGACATAACACACTTTCCAGAATAGATTATGTTTTTGCATCCCGAGACTATTTGATAACTATGACGTGGAAATGGTACCCAATGCAATCAGATGACTGTTATTTACTCCTAAAAGGATCATTTGGTATACTGTCATCCCGAGCCCCAAGATGGCGATTTAACTCGATATTGTCGAAAAACAAGGAATTCATTACACAATTCAAAGAAGCTCTTTCTGTATTCCTACTGGAGAATGCGAAATCGGTACAGGACCCCAGAATATTATGGATGTCGGTAAAGGGATTGATCAAGGATTTTACCAGGTACTTTTCCTCCAAAATACGCAAGAATCGTTGCTCAAAACTGGCAGAGCTGGAAACGCTTTACTCTACGTTATTTTCCTCTTTACAATACAACTACTCGGTTCGACTGGAAACTCAAATTAATGTGTTAAAAAAAGAGATTAATGCCATTTATAAACAACAATCTGAAGTACAAATACGTAGCACAAGACAACAGCATTACTTTCATGGTTCTAAACCAAGTCACCTACTAGCTATGCGGTTAAGAGTCAACGCAAAATTTGCAGATATAACTACCATTAAAGCACAGCAAGGACTTGTTACAGACCCTAAAAAAATCAACGAGACATTCAAAGAGTTCTACTCCAACTTGTATAAATCAGAAACAACCTTCGATCAAAACAAAATGGACACATATCTTAATCTAATTAACCCCCCTAAACTATCAGAGGTTGACGCTAAACAGTTAGATACACCCATCACACTAGATGAACTTAGGGAGGCCATATCTGAAATGCAAAGTGGTAGGGCTCCTGGAAGAGACAGTATCCCACCAGAAATGTACTTCTCATGTTGGGATATAATTGGACCCCTATTACTTAATATGATTTTATATTCAATCAAGGAGGGGAACTTCCATAAGAACGACAATATTGCACTCATAACAGTCCTCCTTAAAAAAGACAAAGACCCCACCGATTGCGGTAGTTATAGACCCTTAAGCCTCCTCAGAACCGATATCAAGCTGTACTCCAAGGTATTAGCCATCAGACTTCAAAAGCATATGACGTCTTTAGTTCATCCGGATCAGACTGGCTTCATACACTGTATAATGAATGAGACGGTTATTACATGTGCTAGATGCCAGCAACGATGACACCACACCTAAGGCGATGCTGTCCCTGGATGCGATGAAAGCTTTTGATAGGTTGGAATGATCTTATCTATGGGCAGTATTAGAAAGGATGGGGTTAGGAAAAGGATTCATTGATATGATTAAAGTATTATACAAAGACCCATCGGCCATGATTACAACAGGTTGAATCACCTCCGAAATCTTTCCGGTATCACGCTCATCTAGACAGGGTTGCCCTCTTAGCCCCGGACTATTCGCTTTATCATTAGAGCCTTTAGCACAATATATAAGACAATCCCAATCCATAGAACCAATCGCAATCAGGGGCACACAACATCAAATTAGTTTATATGCGGACGACGTAATACTGTTCATGCAAAACCCTAACACCTCAATGCCTCATCTTCTCAAGTTGATTGATGACTTTGGCAATCTATCGGGATTTAGGATAAATTGGCCAAAGTCGGCTTTCCTTCCACTTAATGCCCCTGCAAAAAAATATACTCCTTCCAGAAGAAATACCAATGGTCAAACACTTCAGATGTTTAGGAGTTGAAGTATTCCCTACTATAAGCCAAACGGTGAAGTACAACTACATAAAAATCCAAGATAAGATCAAATACGACTTTGACAGGTGGTCCAAACTTAAAAACTCAGTACAGGCACGGGTATCAATAGTTAAGATGGATGTCCTACCTAGAATCAACTTCATTAGCTCAATGCTACCGTTACCCCCTCCAGATGGTTATTGGAAAAAATTACACTCTACCGCATATACATTTATTTGGAATAACAAACCTCCACGTATAAAAAGATCCACCGCACAGATAAACAAAGCCGACGGAGGTATGGCATTTCCAGATTTTTACCACTATTTTAAGGCGTACACTTTAAGACCACTGACAACCTGGTTTGATTCCCAAGCATCTGTATCCTGGAGAAACTTAGAAGTAAATATAGTAGCACCACATAGACTGCAGGACATAGTATACATCAAATGATCAATTAAGCAATGCAAATTGAAATTTGGCCCCATTATTACTCATGCGATCCGGATATGGCGTGAAACACAAAAAAAATATTTTAACCCACATAAATGGCATAGTCATACTCCCCTATTCAATAACAATGCACTCCTGATTAGAAAATGACCTATAAGATACCCTAAATGGGAACAGCAGGGCATACACACATTAGGAGATGTTTTCAACAAACAGGGTTTTTGTAGATATAAAGACATACATACAAAATGTTATCTCACCAGTTCCACACATTATTTCTATGCACAGTTATTGGTATGTTTGAAGGCTCATGGAGTCCCATTAAGGATTCCAATTGAACACCACAGATATCACAAATTCTTCTATGAAAGAGAGACATCAAGAGGTTCTGTATCAGATTTTTATCATCAATTACTAACGTCCTCGTATGGAATCCTCCCCCTAGACTTAGTCTGGAGGAGGGATATACCAGACCTGGAAATAAATTTTGATTGGCAAGAAGTCTGGGCAAACGTTCGAATTGCGTCACGTAACCCGGACCATCAACAAATGAATCTTAACTATATTCATAGGACATACCTGACTCCTATAAGATTGAACAGAATGGGACTTAAACAAGACTCCAGATGCTCCTTATGTACAAATGGGGATGAGGGTACATTTATGCACATGTACTGGGATTGCCCACCAGTTAAGATATTCTGGAAAGAAGTGTCCCAGCAAATAAAATTTCTTAATTCTGAATATACCTGTACACCCCTCTGTATTGCTGTTGAATGATGTTTTTGAGTTTGCAGTCCCTATACAGCTAAAGAGATTAGTTTTATCTGGTATCACAGCGGCTAAAAAGTTGATAGCATCACGATGGTTTCAACCGGAAAAGATTTGTCGGAAGGTTTGGGTTCTTACATATCTCGATGTGATTTATCTAGAAATATCTACAGCAAGAATTTTAGGTGTCAGTGAAACCAAAATTGCAATGTGGTTAGAAGTGGTGGAGAGAATAAAAGCTAGCATATGAATTGTAGTACCTGGTTAGGAGCTGTTACAGTCAAGCCTAAAATATGGCTCGTCAAGGCCTTGAATGCGACGTGGTGGACACAGGACACTGGACAAAAGTTTATCAAAAATAACTATTTATTTACAACTAACTAAATGGACAGAAATAGTGGGAGCTGGGTGTTCCAGACTCCAAAGTTAAATAACAGAACTATAGGCAAAAGGAAGAACAAGCCGAATGTACAACAAAACAAAGAGAGCAGGTGAGACGCTGGAGAGCTGCGACATCTCCTGTGAAGTGGGGGAGACTTGACAACTGCTCCCTGCACTGCATTTGTAGGGCGTGGTGCCTCATCACCACACCTGTGATGAATTAGAAGGGCGGCCATTTTAATAACAAAAACAGGAAGAATCAGTGTGTCAATTAAACCACCAATTAGTGACAGCACACTTAACCACAATGTGAATATGCACCACAGACAGTAAGTATCCCTCCACCATGTGAAAGTAATACGTAACAGGAGCGAATGATAATGGATGGATTATCCAAGTGGGGGTCCGAGGGGGGGGAGCGAGCGAGAGCACATGTATGTAGGGTATTAGATAGCAAGTATTAGGTGTATATCTCGTATACTACATTTATTTAAATGGTGATTTCATTGGATGTGTACTGTTAATTAATGCTTGTATATCTAATTTTATGTAATGTTTAAAAAATAATAAAAAAATAAAACACAAAAAAACATTACGACCCGACCAGTCGACGACCCCAGCCGGCACAGACAGTGTATGTGAGAGCCGCTGCAGCTTGCCAGGCCTCTACTACCAGCATGGCCCAGGCAGCTAACATTGTCCCTCTGCTAGCCCCACTGGACGTGTAGCTTTCCCAGCTAGCATGGCCTCCACTTTATGTGTAGCTTCCCCACAGCTAGGTCTGTCTTTTCAGCTAGCTTGTTCTCCTCTGCTAGTCCAGCCGTCTGCTAGCTTAGCCCCTGCAGCTAACCAGCTAGCACAGCCTCTATGTTGATGTAGCCTTACAGCTAGCATAGGCCCTGTAGCTAGCTAAGCCCCTGCAGCTAACAGGCTTCCTCAGCTAGTCCAGCTGTCTGCTAGCTTAGCTCCAGCAGCTAGCACAGCCTCTATGTTAATGTAGCCTTACAGCTAGCATAGGCCCTGTAGCTAGCTATGCCCTGGCAGCTAACCCTGTTCCCTCTGCTAGCCCCACTTTATGTGTAGCTTCCCCAGCTAGCATGGCCTCCACTTTGTGTGTAGCTACCCTGTTCCCCACTGCTAGGACTGCCCCTTCAGCTAGCAAGGTCAGTTCCCTGGAGCCGCTGTGTCGGCTATCCCCTGTTCCCCACTGCTAGGACTGCACCTTCAGCTAGCAAGGTCAGTTCCCTGGAGCCGCTGTGTCGGCTATCCCCTGTTCCCCACTGCTAGGACTGCCCCTTCAGCTAGCAGGGTCAGTTTCCCTGGTGCCTCTCTGAATTCTTTTTCTGCGTTCCCGCCCCTGCGGGCCTGGCTGGTCGCCGGGTGGCTCCCGTGGAGGGGGGGTACTGTGAGGACTGGAGGAATTCTGCATGCTGCCCAACGAGGGGGCGTGCCGTTTTTCTGCCTCACGCACCTGAGATTGATCCACAATCAGCTCGTCGGGAGGATTCATATACGCTGACTCCCATCCATTCCTTGTCGGGTCGTTCTTGTTACTACCATCTACTGCCGCGTCTCCGGCGTGAGACGTTGTGCCACCCCTGTACATCACCATCTGTCGCCGTTTCCTGAAGTAGGACACCGTCTTCACTCTCTATTACTCCACAGGAGGATCCCAGTGTTCCCACTCCAGATGTCGTGCCGGCTACTTCCCTTTTCCCTCTACATGGACCTCGTTCCTGGGGTGAGGCTCGCCATCGCTCTCTATTACTCCACGGGAGGATGCTCGTGTTCTCACCCCGTTCCCCTTGGACCCCCTGTTTGCTGCGTTGCCCGTCGGCAGCGTTCTGGTCGGGAGGAAGAAGATTCCTGTTTATCTTCTGCCCGTGAGGAAGAGGATTCCTGGGCAGTGCTGCAGAGCCGCAGAGCCCTACTCGACTAAAGGACGAAGAAGATTCCTGTTCGTTTTTTCCTGCCTGTTCGCCCGTTAAAGGCACAGTGCCGCCTTTTTTGTGTTAATGGACTTTAGTGTTTTTTCCCCCCTAAAGGCTCAGTGCCACTTTTTGTGTATAATAAATCATGCCCTTGTTTTGGTTAACTCTGATTACCTGTCTGTGTCGTGCAATTGGGGTCGCATTACAAATCATATTTTTTTTAATGTTTTGACCTACAATGATGCACAATACATGGTACCAGCCCCCTCTCAGTCATGTACCAGCCCCCTCTCAGTCATGTACCAGCCAGCCCCCTCTCAGTCATGTACCAGCCCCCTCTCAGTCATGTACCAGCCAGCCCCCTCTCAGTCATGTACCAGCCTCCTCTCAGTCATGTATACCAGCCCCCTCTCAGTCATGTACCAGCCAGCCCCCTCTCAGTCATGTACCAGCCCCCTCACAGTCCTGTATACCAGCCCCCTCTCAGTCATGTACCAGCCCCCTCTCAGTCATCTATACCAGCCCCCTCTCAGTCATGTACCAGCCCCCCTCTCAGTCATGTACCAGCCCCCTCTCAGTCATGTACCACAGCCCCATCTCAGTCATGTACCACAGCCCCCTCTCAGTCATGTACCACAGCCCCATCTCAGTCATGTACCAGCCCCATCTCAGTCATGTACTAGCCCCCCTCTCAGTCATGTAACACAGCCAGGGCAGCCTGGGAGAAATGCGAGGCCCTGTGCGAGATTTAACGCGAGCCCCCCCCCCCCCCCCCCCCCCCCCAAAAGGTAAAAAAAAAAAAATATATATATATATATATATTTTTTTTTGTATACAGTCAACATATTCTTAAATAATAGCGCTGCCCGAGGCGGGGCATGATACAGTCAACATATAGCAAAAGAGAGAGCGAGAGAGAGCTCCCGTTCTACAGTCAATATACAGTGTACAGAGAGAGAGAGAGAGAGACACATTGGAAAGAAATTGAAATGCTATTTGGCCCTAAACAGAGAGTACACAGTGGCAGAATACCTGAGCACTGTGACTGAAGATCCTTGAGCACAGCCTAGCCATCGAGAAAGGCCGCCATAGGCAGACTGTGTGTGTTAGAAAGAGAGAGAGAGAGAGAGAGAACATGTGTGTTTGTCATGTGTGTGTGTGTGTTAGAGAGAGACTAGAGCATGTATGAGAGATTCAAAAGGACAAAGATCAACACTTAAATCCGAGAGAGAGAGAGAGAGAGAGAGAGAGAGAGAGAGAGAGAGAGAGAGAGAGAGAGAGAGAGAGAGAGAGAGAGAGAGAGAGAGAGACACATTGGAAAGAAATTGAAATGCTATTTGGCCCTAAACAGAGAGTACACAGTGGCAGAATACCTGAGCACTGTGACTGAAGATCCTTGAGCACAGCCTAGCCATCGAGAAAGGCCGCCATAGGCAGACTGTGTGTGTTAGAAAGAGAGAGAGAGAGAGAACATGTGTGTTTGTCATGTGTGTGTGTGTTAGAGAGAGACTAGAGCATGTATGAGAGATCCAAAAAGACAAAGATCAACACTTAAATCCAACAAGAAGAGGGTCTATACCAGAGAAACCAAAGCAGCAAGGAGCCAATGGCCGACATCAGCTAAATAGGCTAGCCAGGTACTGTGACACCAGCAGTGGCGGCCGGTGGGTTTTCGCCACTAGGGGCGCTATACCAAATATTTTGTACAGTACAGTACAGTACCACGCAACACTCGTGATTCGACTCACGCTCACGGCAATGAATCGGCTCTTATGAACGAGTCGCTCAGCTGTTACTACAACAACACACAACCAGTCAAATAAAGTATAGTCTAGACTCTAATTCACAACTTGAAACACAATATATAAATAGAAAAGTTAGAAACAAAACTCGCCCGTCTACAAACACAGGCAGATCTCTCCCTCTCTCCTTCTCTCTCTCACACACAGCGCGACGTGGAATCGATTCCGTACACAATCAGACCTATTATATACCAAGAATAACTTCAGTATGAGTACAGGGCTGTACACATATTTTGCATATTGTTAAACGAGCCAAGGCTAGCTATTAAACTATCGATATGAATCGAAAATCTGGGACCCTGATGTAAACAAGACAAACGTCTTTCTCTGGTCTGCATCCCCTTAACAATTGTGTGTATTGAGCCGTACTGTATTGTACCCATTCTGCAATCTGTTAATAAAGTTCTCATTCATTCATTCAAACATAGACGATTTCTCTGTCTCTCGGATCAATCAAATCAAATAATTAACACATGTATGTTGTCATTTTAAACAACTCACCATTCATTCATTATGCATCAGCAGCATCAGAGAGCATTTTAGTAGTTACATTTTCAACAAGATTGCTGCTATTTAAACACTTCATGGAAACGGGGTAACGTTAACCTTATGTCGACTGTAGTATTGTATGACCTCGACATAACGTTTAAACGTTAACTTTACTCCGTTCGATGCACTAAGTGGCCAGCTAAGCTAACGGAGCTAACAGCTAGCAGTAGCTGTAACGTTATGCGGCATCAGTAGACAACGTATCATGTATTAAACTAGAGTTAAGATCGCTAATCTACCTTGTTGTTGGCTTGTTGATAAAATATATCCACTCCATGGCATTGTCCATCCAGCCTGTGTTGATGTCCATCCATTGTCCATCCACACTGCCTCCATAATATAGCTTGTTGTTAGTTAGCCAAGAGCTGTGTCTTTGTCCATTTTCGCCTCGAACAGCCTGCAAACTACCTGGCGTTCTATCGCCATGCTCTAAGACAAACTCTAACCTTAACCAACTTTGAAAGAGTGCCTAAGCTCAGTGTAGTAACAGTTGCTGTTGTTGTTGACGAGTCGAGTACTGAGTTGCATTCTCTCTAACCAACCCGAGAAATGCGGCAATGGAAAAAAACTGGCATTGCGTCGGCCAATCAGAGAGCGTCTCCGCGAAATGCGGCTATGGAAAATTCTTCACGGAAGTTCACGCTTGCTGCCTAGACCGCTTCAAATCGCGCTCGGATTCCAACATAATAGTCATATTTCAACGCACAACGCCGTATGCACTGATTGGCTGTGACGGAGACAGCGATCAAACTGTGACGCGCAGTCAGAGCGTTATCGCTTCTTGCCCGGGCGAGAAATACGAAAAAATTAAAAAAAACGTCACTTCCTGCCCATGAAAACGGTGTTTTTTTAATTTAGATAATAACGTTATATTGTGCATTGGAAATACAAACATACTTAAAATGAGTAAATATTATTCATTTTAAACATGTTTATATTATTTATAGGGCTATAAAACAAAAAACTAAATTTTTTTTTTTTTCTTCTCTCATTTAACAGGTGGGTCGGCGCCCTAGCGCCACCAGTGGCGAGCCGCCACTGGACACCAGGCCACACACAGCTTTGGCCAACGGCCCAACGCTACCCAAGCTACACAAACGACCAAGACATTCACACACAGCACATGTCGTATCTCCAAATGTTGTGAAGTAGCATATGTTTTGCCTGGAAAAAAACATCGTTATTAACAAAACATTCGGGAGGGGAAGGAAGGAAGAGTGGGGTAATGTCATGACATTTTCATTAATCTTACCTGCACAAAAGAAACGCAGGGCGAAAGGCCGCAACACAGGTCTCCACGTTGACGAAAGGCCTCTCGCTGTCGGGACAAATAAGCTATGGCCAGAGCCTTGTCATGGTGCAGGCCCGACTACATCTTCTGTCAAAGATGATGTCGTAGTCAGAGTGCCAGGGCCTGCTATTCTCAAGGCTAACTGATAGCATCAAACGAACGTTCCCAGCTGACGCTAAACAGCTAACTGGCTAACAGTTAGCTCAATCAGGCACCTGGCTGTATGTAGCCGCATAGCTTGCTTCTGCGTTCTGCAAGCTATGCGGCTACATACAGCCAGGTGCTCTCACCAGGCACACACCGTTAGCTACTAGTAGTACTATATTAGCTAGTCGACCAGTTTGGCTCCAGAGAGAGAGAAAGAGAGATAGGTCAGGTCCACGGCGGGAATATAATCATAGGTTGACTCACCATAACGCAGTATCAACGCGGCGCCAATGGTAAAGTTGGAAGGAGACTTTCTTGGCCCACGGTGTAATTTCTTCTTCTTCTTCTTCTTCTTCTTCGAGTACTTTCCGGCAGACTGGACACCTTTCGGCGTATTGCTGCCTGACAGATTTATCTGCTCACAAGTTCTCTTCTCCTTCTTTTGAAAAGACATCCACTCGCCTCGCTCCTCTGAATAGCGCTGAATTATCTACCTCGTGTGTCTTCTTCTTCTATTTGGTATTACGGCGGTCGGCGGACGGGCCGGAAACACTATCCTAAAATCTGTAGAGCAGCAAATCCGCAGAAACCGGAAAACTGCAGTCTGCAGAGCCGCAGAGGCAGGAAGTCAGACACATTCTACAAACGTGTCTAATGTGAAATATATAAGCATATAAGCAAAACTAGATTTTAGGTCTGTGATGAAAAAGGGCCTCGCGGGAAGGGGGGCCTCGCAAAAAAAAAAAAAAAAAAAAAAAAAACAATAAAAAAAATTAATAAAAATTTTTTTTCTTCTTTTTTTTCTTTTTTGCGAGGCCCCCCTTCCCGCGAGGCCCTGTGCGACCGCACTGCTCGCACACCCCCTGAGGCGGCCCTGACCACAGCCCCCTCTCAGTCATGTACCACAGCCCCATCTCAGTCATGTACCACAGCCCCCTCTCAGTCATGTACCACAGCCCCCTCTCAGTCATGTACCACAGCCCCATCTCAGTCATGTACCACAGCCCCCTCTCAGTCATGTACCACAGCCCCATCTCAGTCATGTACCAAAGCCCCATCTCAGTCATGTACCAGCCCCCCTCTCAGTCATGTACCTGCACGACTGGCGGGGGGTGCTAGTAAGATATGTGATTGGGCCAGCCCAGTGTCAGTCAGTACCAATGGGCCGCTGTCCCAGCCTAGTAGTGGGCCGGTCGTTGACAAAAAAAAATAATAATGAAAAAAAAAAATATATATATATATATATTTTTTTATAAATTATTTTATTTTTTTATAAAATCATAATGGCCCAAATATGCGTCGGCCCACCTGGCCCGGTATGCCAGATGGCCAATCCAGGCCTGATTGGACGAGGAGTTGGGTGGCTTCTTTTGTCAAATGTCTCTCTTCTTTTGAAAGAGAGACATAGAGAGGCTTTGTATCTGACTTTTATCATCACTTACTAACGTCTTCGTATGGAATCCTTCCCCTAGACTCAGTCTGGAGGAGGGATATACCAGACCTGAGAGTAGATTTTGATTGGCAAGAAGTCTGGGCAAACGTTCGAATTGCGTCACGCAACCCGGATCATCAACAAATTAATCTTAATTATATTCATAGGACATACCTGACTCCTATAAGATTGAACAGAATGGGACTTAGACAAGATTCTCGATGTTCCTTATGTACAAATGGTGATGAGGGTACATTTATGCATATGTATTGGGATTGCCCACCTGTTAAGATATTCTGGGAAGAAGTGACCCTGCAATTATCAGAATTTTTATTCCTGAACATACCTGTACATCCCTCTGTATTGCTGTTGAATTATGTTTTTCAGTTTGCAGCCTCTATACAGCTAAAGAGACTAGTTTTGTCCGGTCTCACAGCAGCTAAAAAACTGATAGCATCACGATGGATTCAACCGGATAAAATGTGCCGGAAGGTATGGGTTCTTACCTATCTCGATGTGATTTATCTAGAGATATCTACAGCAAGAATTTTAGGTGTCAGTGAAACCAGCATTGCAATCTGGTTAGAGAGAATAAAGGCTAGCATATGAATTGTAATTCCTGGTTAGAAACGAATGAAAATGGATGGATTATCCAAGAGGGGGTCCTGGGGGGAAGAGTGAGCAAGAGCATATGTATGTATTGGATTGGATTGCAAGTATTGGGTATATATCTCGTAAACTACATTTATATTGATTCAAATGGAATGTATAGTTCTGTGATTTACGTTGGATGTTTACTGTTAATGCTCGTGTGTCTAATTTTATGTCATGTTTAAAAAATTATTAAAAAGTGCCTAAGCTTAACCGGCGAAAGAACTTGCCGTCACGCTCTGAGACAAACTTTAACCTTAACCAACTTCGAAGAGTGCCTAAGCTTAACCAGTGTAGAAACTTGCCGTCCCACGATTGGCGCTCATGTCACATGACCTGGCCAATCAGAGCGCAAAACGGGAACCCGGAAACGCGGATGCGTTGTAAAAAGGCTTCAAGCGTCCAGGCCTGATTGGACGAGGAGTTGGGTGGCTTCTTTTGTCAGGAAGGGGCGGATCCTTCTGACGTTGCTCAGGAGGAATCTGCAGGTTCTGGTTGTCGCTGCGATGTGAGCGTAGAAGTTCAACTGGTCGTCGAGGACAACACCAAGGTTCTTGGCGGTCGGGGACGCGGTCACAGCTGCATTCTCGACTGTGATGAAAAGGTCGGTCAGGGGGGAGGATTTGGCCGGCAGGTGGAGCATATTTTTTTATATTCAGACTTAATTGCCTATATTCATGTCTTTCTACTATTACCCTGCCCATACCTGTACACCCCCCCCTCCCCCATGCTGCTATGACGGCCAAATTTCCCCAAGGGGATCAATAAAGGAATATCTTATCCTGTCTTATCTCTTATGTCACTTTTTGCCCAAGAGAAAGTGCCCTGTGTGTGATGTCATTGCAGGAACGTTAAGGTTGAAGGTTATTTTTGAACGGGTGTGTTCATGCAGTCCTCGTCTGACTCATGGCAAAGGGAGCAGCATCTGTTTATATTAGTATTATCTTTTCTGCCTGGTGCCCCCCCCCCCCCCCCCCCCATGCTATGACACCTGCATTTCCCAAGATGATTCATAAAGGAACACTTGACTTGACTATATAAAGACGTTCAACAAATAGAGACGTTTAAAATTTTAATAAATGTACACATAATAATTATGTTTATGCAAACATTACCTTATTTATTCATTCGATCTTTATTTAATCTCGAAAGATCATTGAGAGCAAGCTCTCATTTACAGTGACGTCGAGAGGTACAATACATAATGCAAAAACAATATAGAAACAGAAAAGTAAATCAATTCAACAATTTTAATTAATTAAAAAAAAAACTACAGACTGAGGTGAAATGGTTGTCATTATAGAGTCATTATAGATTTAAACTGAACAATGGATATTATTGAGTATTGAGTTTTAAAGTGCTTTGGAAAACTCTGGGGACTTTAAAGCGAGACAGTACATAAATGCAGTCCAGTCAAAATATTTCCAGTACGATAAGGTCCAGAGTTCCAGTAACAGTAATGAAGTTATAATGGTTTATGGCTTATTAAATGGTTGAAAGAAGTTGAATTGCTACCCACAATAAATTGTGTGTTTATTATAACAACTGCTAATGCTAATGATCTGATATACTGTATATATATTTTTACTTTTCTACAGTTACAGGTCAAGGAATCATGCCAAGCTAACGAGAGGATTAGATTAGATTAGATTCCCTTTATTGTCATTACACAGTACAAGACAGTGCAACGAGATTGTGTATGACCAACCAGGATGTAACAATCAACAGTCAGTTAGAATATAAGACACATGTAAATAAAACTGTACAGTAAAGTGCAATGGTTAGAATAAAAAATTCTAATTAAAATAATAATTAAAATAAAGTCTACATAAGCTAGGATGAAACCCAAACAGACAAAACGGATCTCCGCAGCCTCTCAACAGACTGCTGTCAGACCACGTCGACGGACGGACAGGCGGGAGGGGGGGGGGGGGGGGGGGGGGGAGAGGAGGGGGCTGTGTGCGCTCCGAGGAGGATTAGGCCTCACTCCGACCCGACGGGCTTGACTCCGAACAACCGACGAGCCGCCGACCTCCCACTCGTGCTTTAAGAGCAATTAGTCCAATCCCCGGCGTGCGCTCCGGAGGGAGGGGGGGCTCTGAAGATGGCAGCAGCAGCGCCCCGCCACGGGGTCGGCGGGGGTCGGAGGTCGGAAGGTCTAGTTGCTTAGAGAGGGCCCTCTCTCTCTCTCGCATCCCAGCGCTCTCAGAGCGGCGCGTGTGTGGGAGTGGAGAGCCTCGGCGTGTGAGAGTTTGGCACGCTTAACACCCCCTCCCACCTCACCCCCCACCCACCCCCCTTCACCTCCCCTCAGGGGTCTCACACTCTATCTCTCCCTCTCTCCACACACATCATCACTGCCAGACAGGAACCATATAAAGAAAAAGAGAGGGAGAGACTAAATGGATGGATGGTTTGCGAGGAGGCTGTTTCGTTTCCAGCTCGTTCTCACGCACAGGGGTTTGACAGATCCGGCGTGGCAGCGTGCGGGGGGGCGGGGGGGGGGGGTTACTAGTCGTGGTGGAAACGTAGATCTAGGTTCAGCAGATACTGCTCATCCTCCCTGCATAATACATGTTTTATTTTTTAGAGGAGAGAGAGAGAGAGAGAGAGAGAGAGAGAGAGTTGGGTTCTCTACGCCATCTGGCTTTCTGCTGAGGAGTGGGAAAAAAATAAGAGGTTTGTTTGTCTCTTCTGATAGAAAACTTGGAGGTGCGTTCGGGGTCGGTGTGGAACTGAGTGTAACTAGGAGGGATATGAGGACTGTATGTAACTAGGTGGGATATGAGGACTGTGTGTAACTAGGTGGGATATGAGGACTGTGTGTAACTAGGAGGGATATGAGGACTGTATGTAACTAGGTGGGATATGAGGACTGTGTGTGTAACTAGGAGGGATATGAGGACTGTGTGTAACTAGGAGGGATATGAGGACTGTGTGTAACTAGGTGGGATATGAGGACTGTATGTAACTAGGTGGGATATGAGGACTGTGTGTAACTAGGTGGGATATGAGGACTGTGTATGTGTAACTAGGAGGGGTATGAGGACTGTGTGTAACTAGGTGGTATATGAGGACTGTGTGTAACTAGGTGGGATATGAGGACTGTATGTAACTAGGTGGGATATGAGGACTGTGTGTAACTAGGAGGGATATGAGGACTGTGTGTAACTAGGAGAGATATGAGGACTGTGTGTAACTAGGAGGGATATGAGGACTGTATGTAACTAGGAGGGATATGAGGACTGTGTGTAACTAGGAGGGATATGAGAACTGTGTGTAACTAGGAGGGATATGAGGACTGTAGGTGTAACTAGGAGGGATATGAGGACTGTGTGTAACTAGGAGGGATATGAGGACTGTGTGTAACTAGGAGGGATATGAGGACTGTATGGGATATGATGACTGTGTGTAACTAGGAGGGATATGAGGACTGTGTGTAACTAGGAGGGATATGAGGACTGTGTGTAACTAGGAGGGATATGATGACTGTATGTAACTAGGAGGGATATGAGGACTGTGTGTAACTAGGAGGGATATGAGGACTGTGTGTAACTAGGGGGGATATGAGGACTGTGTGTAACTAGGAGGGATATGAGGACTGTGTCTAACTAGGAGGGATATGCGGACTGTGTGTAACTAGGAGGGATATGAGGACTGTGAGTAACTAGGAGGGATATGAGGACTGTGTGTAACTAGGAGGGATATGAGAACTGTGTGTAACTAGGAGGGATATGAGGACTGTAGGTGTAACTAGGAGGGATATGAGGACTGTGTGTAACTAGGAGGGATATGAGGACTGTGTGTAACTAGGAGGGATATGAGGACTGTGTGTAACTAGGAGGGATATGAGGACTGTGTGTAACTAGGAGGGATATGAGGACTGTGTGTAACTAGGAGGGATATGAGGACTGTGTGTAACTAGGAGGGATATGAGGACTGTGTGTAACTAGGAGGGATATGATGACTGTGTGTAACTAGGAGGGATATGAGGACTGTGTGTAACTAGGAGGGATATGAGGACTGTGTGTAACTAGGAGGGATATGAGGACTGTATGTAACTAGGAGGGATATGAGGACTGTGTGTAACTAGGAGGGATATGAGGACTGTGTGTAACTAGGAGGGATATGCGGACTATGTGTAACTAGGAGGGATATGAGGACTGTGTGTAACTAGGAGTGATATGAGGACTGTGTGTAACTAGGAGGGATATGAGGACTGTGTGTAACTAGGAGGGCTATGAGGACTGTGTGTAACTAGGAGGAATATGAGGACTGTGTGTAACTAGGAGGGATATGAGGACTGTGTGTAACTAGGAGGGATATGATGACTGTGTGTAACTAGGAGGGATATGAGGACTGTGTGTAACTAGGAGGGATATGAGGAATGTGTGTAACTAGGAGGAATATGAGGACTGTGTGTAACTAGGAGGGCTATGATGACTGTGTGTATGTGTAACTAGGAGGGATATGAGGACTGTGTAGTTGTAACTAGGAGGGATATGAGGACTGTGTGTAACTAGGAGGGATATGAGGACTGTGTGTAACTAGGAGGGATATGAGGGCTGTGTGTAACTAGGAGGGATACGAGGACTGTGTGTAACTAGGAGGTATATGAGGACTGTGTGTAACTAGGAGGGATATGAGGACTGTGTGTAACTAGGAGGGATATGCGGACTGTGTGTAACTAGGAGGGATATGAGGACTGTGTGTAACTAGGGGGGATATGAGGACTGTGTGTAACTAGGAGGGATATGAGGACTGTGTGTAACTAGGAGGGATATGAGGACTGTGTGTAACTAGGAGGGATATGAGGACTGTGTGTAACTAGGAGGGATATGAGGACTGTGTGTAACTAGGAGGGATACGAGGACTGTGTGTAACTAGGAGGGATATGAGGACTGTGTGTAACTAGGAGGGATATGAGGACTGTGTGTAACTAGGAGGGATATGCGGACTGTGTGTAACTAGGAGGGATATGAGGACTGTGTGTAACTAGGGGGGATATGAGGACTGTGTGTAACTAGGAGGGATATGAGGACTGTGTGTAACTAGGAGGGATATGAGGACTGTGTGTAACTAGGAGGGATATGAGGACTGTGTGTAACTAGGAGGGATATGAGGACTGTAGGTGTAACTAGGAGGGATGTGAGGACTGTGTGTAACTAGGAGGGATATGAGGACTGTGTGTAACTAGGAGGGATATGATGACTGTGTGTAACTAGGAGGGATATGAGGACTGTGTGTAACTAGGAGGGATATGAGGAATGTGTGTAACTAGGAGGAATATGAGGACTGTGTGTAACTAGGAGGGCTATGAGGACTGTGTGTATGTGTAACTAGGAGGGATATGAGGACTGTGTATTTGTAACTAGGAGGGATATGAGGACTGTGTGTAACTAGGAGGGATATGAGGACTGTGTGTAACTAGGAGGGATATGAGGGCTGTGTGTAACTAGGAGGGATATGAGGACTGTGTGTAACTAGGAGGGATATGATGACTGTGTGTAACTAGGAGGGATATGAGGACTGTGTGTAACTAGGAGGGATACGAGGACTGTGTGTAACTAGGAGGGATATGAGGACTGTATGTAACTAGGAGGGATATGAGGACTGTGTGTAACTAGGAGGGATATGAGGACTGTGTGTAACTAGGAGGGATATGCGGACTATGTGTAACTAGGAGGGATATGAGGACTGTGTGTAACTAGGAGTGATATGAGGACTGTGTGTAACTAGGAGGGATATGAGGACTGTGTGTAACTAGGAGGGCTATGAGGACTGTGTGTAACTAGGAGGAATATGAGGACTGTGTGTAACTAGGAGGGATATGAGGACTGTGTGTAACTAGGAGGGATATGATGACTGTGTGTAACTAGGAGGGATATGAGGACTGTGTGTAACTAGGAGGGATATGAGGAATGTGTGTAACTAGGAGGAATATGAGGACTGTGTGTAACTAGGAGGGCTATGATGACTGTGTGTATGTGTAACTAGGAGGGATATGAGGACTGTGTAGTTGTAACTAGGAGGGATATGAGGACTGTGTGTAACTAGGAGGGATATGAGGACTGTGTGTAACTAGGAGGGATATGAGGGCTGTGTGTAACTAGGAGGGATACGAGGACTGTGTGTAACTAGGAGGGATATGAGGACTGTGTGTAACTAGGAGGGATATGAGGACTGTGTGTAACTAGGAGGGATATGCGGACTGTGTGTAACTAGGAGGGATATGAGGACTGTGTGTAACTAGGGGGGATATGAGGACTGTGTGTAACTAGGAGGGATATGAGGACTGTGTGTAACTAGGAGGGATATGAGGACTGTGTGTAACTAGGAGGGATATGAGGACTGTGTGTAACTAGGAGGGATATGAGGACTGTGTGTAACTAGGAGGGATACGAGGACTGTGTGTAACTAGGAGGGATATGAGGACTGTGTGTAACTAGGAGGGATATGAGGACTGTGTGTAACTAGGAGGGATATGCGGACTGTGTGTAACTAGGAGGGATATGAGGACTGTGTGTAACTAGGGGGGATATGAGGACTGTGTGTAACTAGGAGGGATATGAGGACTGTGTGTAACTAGGAGGGATATGAGGACTGTGTGTAACTAGGAGGGATATGAGGACTGTGTGTAACTAGGAGGGATATGCGGACTGTAGGTGTAACTAGGAGGGATGTGAGGACTGTGTGTAACTAGGAGGGATATGAGGACTGTGTGTAACTAGGAGGGATATGATGACTGTGTGTAACTAGGAGGGATATGAGGACTGTGTGTAACTAGGAGGGATATGAGGAATGTGTGTAACTAGGAGGAATATGAGGACTGTGTGTAACTAGGAGGGCTATGAGGACTGTGTGTATGTGTAACTAGGAGGGATATGAGGACTGTGTATTTGTAACTAGGAGGGATATGAGGACTGTGTGTAACTAGGAGGGATATGAGGACTGTGTGTAACTAGGAGGGATATGAGGGCTGTGTGTAACTAGGAGGGATACGAGGACTGTGTGTAACTAGGAGGGATATGCGGACTGTGTGTAACTAGGAGGGATATGAGGACTGTGTGTAACTAGGGGGGATATGATGACTGTGTGTAACTAGGAGGGATATGAGGACTGTGTGTAACTAGGAGGGATATGAGGACTGTGTGTAACTAGGAGGGATATGAGGACTGTGTGTAACTAGGAGGGATATGAGGACTGTAGGTGTAACTAGGAGGGATGTGAGGACTGTGTGTAACTAGGAGGGATATGAGGACTGTGTGTAACTAGGAGGGATATGATGACTGTGTAAATAGGAGGGATATGAGGACTGTGTGTAACTAGGAGGGATATGAGGACTGTGTGTAACTAGGAGGGATATGAGGACTGTGTGTAACTAGGAGGGATATGAGGACTGTGTGTAAATAGGGGGGATATGACGACTGTGTGTAACTAGGAGGGATATGAGGACTGTGTGTAACTAGGGGGGATATGAGGACTGTGTGTAACTAGGAGGGATATGTGGACTATGTGTAACTAGGAGGGATATGAGGACTGTGTGTAACTAGGAGGGATATGAGGACTGTATGTAACTAGGTGGGATATGAGGACTGTGTGTGTAACTAGGAGGGATATGAGGACTGTGTGTAACTAGGAGGGATATGAGGACTGTGTGTAACTAGGTGGGATATGAGGACTGTATGTAACTAGGTGGGATATGAGGACTGTGTGTAACTAGGTGGGATATGAGGACTGTGTATGTGTAACTAGGAGGGGTATGAGGACTGTGTGTAACTAGGTGGTATATGAGGACTGTGTGTAACTAGGTGGGATATGAGGACTGTATGTAACTAGGTGGGATATGAGGACTGTGTGTAACTAGGAGGGATATGAGGACTGTGTGTAACTAGGAGAGATATGAGGACTGTGTGTAACTAGGAGGGATATGAGGACTGTATGTAACTAGGAGGGATATGAGGACTGTGTGTAACTAGGAGGGATATGAGAACTGTGTGTAACTAGGAGGGATATGAGGACTGTAGGTGTAACTAGGAGGGATATGAGGACTGTGTGTAACTAGGAGGGATATGAGGACTGTGTGTAACTAGGAGGGATATGAGGACTGTATGGGATATGATGACTGTGTGTAACTAGGAGGGATATGAGGACTGTGTGTAACTAGGAGGGATATGAGGACTGTGTGTAACTAGGAGGGATATGATGACTGTATGTAACTAGGAGGGATATGAGGACTGTGTGTAACTAGGAGGGATATGAGGACTGTGTGTAACTAGGGGGGATATGAGGACTGTGTGTAACTAGGAGGGATATGAGGACTGTGTCTAACTAGGAGGGATATGCGGACTGTGTGTAACTAGGAGGGATATGAGGACTGTGAGTAACTAGGAGGGATATGAGGACTGTGTGTAACTAGGAGGGATATGAGAACTGTGTGTAACTAGGAGGGATATGAGGACTGTAGGTGTAACTAGGAGGGATATGAGGACTGTGTGTAACTAGGAGGGATATGAGGACTGTGTGTAACTAGGAGGGATATGAGGACTGTGTGTAACTAGGAGGGATATGAGGACTGTGTGTAACTAGGAGGGATATGAGGACTGTGTGTAACTAGGAGGGATATGAGGACTGTGTGTAACTAGGAGGGATATGAGGACTGTGTGTAACTAGGAGGGATATGATGACTGTGTGTAACTAGGAGGGATATGAGGACTGTGTGTAACTAGGAGGGATATGAGGACTGTGTGTAACTAGGAGGGATATGAGGACTGTATGTAACTAGGAGGGATATGAGGACTGTGTGTAACTAGGAGGGATATGAGGACTGTGTGTAACTAGGAGGGATATGCGGACTATGTGTAACTAGGAGGGATATGAGGACTGTGTGTAACTAGGAGTGATATGAGGACTGTGTGTAACTAGGAGGGATATGAGGACTGTGTGTAACTAGGAGGGCTATGAGGACTGTGTGTAACTAGGAGGAATATGAGGACTGTGTGTAACTAGGAGGGATATGAGGACTGTGTGTAACTAGGAGGGATATGATGACTGTGTGTAACTAGGAGGGATATGAGGACTGTGTGTAACTAGGAGGGATATGAGGAATGTGTGTAACTAGGAGGAATATGAGGACTGTGTGTAACTAGGAGGGCTATGATGACTGTGTGTATGTGTAACTAGGAGGGATATGAGGACTGTGTAGTTGTAACTAGGAGGGATATGAGGACTGTGTGTAACTAGGAGGGATATGAGGACTGTGTGTAACTAGGAGGGATATGAGGGCTGTGTGTAACTAGGAGGGATACGAGGACTGTGTGTAACTAGGAGGTATATGAGGACTGTGTGTAACTAGGAGGGATATGAGGACTGTGTGTAACTAGGAGGGATATGCGGACTGTGTGTAACTAGGAGGGATATGAGGACTGTGTGTAACTAGGGGGGATATGAGGACTGTGTGTAACTAGGAGGGATATGAGGACTGTGTGTAACT
The DNA here is from genome assembly GCF_963971535.1 of Notolepis coatsorum. NCBI lineage: Eukaryota > Metazoa > Chordata > Actinopteri > Aulopiformes > Paralepididae > Notolepis > Notolepis coatsorum. Next base: position 138,646,937 of record NC_140168.1, on the reverse strand, counting down.
AGGAGGGATATGAGGACTGTGTGTAACTAGGAGGGATATGAGGACTGTGTGTAACTAGGAGGGATATGAGGACTGTGTGTAACTAGGAGGGATACGAGGACTGTGTGTAACTAGGAGGGATATGAGGACTGTGTGTAACTAGGAGGGATATGAGGACTGTGTGTAACTAGGAGGGATATGCGGACTGTGTGTAACTAGGAGGGATATGAGGACTGTGTGTAACTAGGGGGGATATGAGGACTGTGTGTAACTAGGAGGGATATGAGGACTGTGTGTAACTAGGAGGGATATGAGGACTGTGTGTAACTAGGAGGGATATGAGGACTGTGTGTAACTAGGAGGGATATGAGGACTGTAGGTGTAACTAGGAGGGATGTGAGGACTGTGTGTAACTAGGAGGGATATGAGGACTGTGTGTAACTAGGAGGGATATGATGACTGTGTGTAACTAGGAGGGATATGAGGACTGTGTGTAACTAGGAGGGATATGAGGAATGTGTGTAACTAGGAGGAATATGAGGACTGTGTGTAACTAGGAGGGCTATGAGGACTGTGTGTATGTGTAACTAGGAGGGATATGAGGACTGTGTATTTGTAACTAGGAGGGATATGAGGACTGTGTGTAACTAGGAGGGATATGAGGACTGTGTGTAACTAGGAGGGATATGAGGGCTGTGTGTAACTAGGAGGGATATGAGGACTGTGTGTAACTAGGAGGGATATGATGACTGTGTGTAACTAGGAGGGATATGAGGACTGTGTGTAACTAGGAGGGATACGAGGACTGTGTGTAACTAGGAGGGATATGAGGACTGTATGTAACTAGGAGGGATATGAGGACTGTGTGTAACTAGGAGGGATATGAGGACTGTGTGTAACTAGGAGGGATATGCGGACTATGTGTAACTAGGAGGGATATGAGGACTGTGTGTAACTAGGAGTGATATGAGGACTGTGTGTAACTAGGAGGGATATGAGGACTGTGTGTAACTAGGAGGGCTATGAGGACTGTGTGTAACTAGGAGGAATATGAGGACTGTGTGTAACTAGGAGGGATATGAGGACTGTGTGTAACTAGGAGGGATATGATGACTGTGTGTAACTAGGAGGGATATGAGGACTGTGTGTAACTAGGAGGGATATGAGGAATGTGTGTAACTAGGAGGAATATGAGGACTGTGTGTAACTAGGAGGGCTATGATGACTGTGTGTATGTGTAACTAGGAGGGATATGAGGACTGTGTAGTTGTAACTAGGAGGGATATGAGGACTGTGTGTAACTAGGAGGGATATGAGGACTGTGTGTAACTAGGAGGGATATGAGGGCTGTGTGTAACTAGGAGGGATACGAGGACTGTGTGTAACTAGGAGGGATATGAGGACTGTGTGTAACTAGGAGGGATATGAGGACTGTGTGTAACTAGGAGGGATATGCGGACTGTGTGTAACTAGGAGGGATATGAGGACTGTGTGTAACTAGGGGGGATATGAGGACTGTGTGTAACTAGGAGGGATATGAGGACTGTGTGTAACTAGGAGGGATATGAGGACTGTGTGTAACTAGGAGGGATATGAGGACTGTGTGTAACTAGGAGGGATATGAGGACTGTGTGTAACTAGGAGGGATACGAGGACTGTGTGTAACTAGGAGGGATATGAGGACTGTGTGTAACTAGGAGGGATATGAGGACTGTGTGTAACTAGGAGGGATATGCGGACTGTGTGTAACTAGGAGGGATATGAGGACTGTGTGTAACTAGGGGGGATATGAGGACTGTGTGTAACTAGGAGGGATATGAGGACTGTGTGTAACTAGGAGGGATATGAGGACTGTGTGTAACTAGGAGGGATATGAGGACTGTGTGTAACTAGGAGGGATATGCGGACTGTAGGTGTAACTAGGAGGGATGTGAGGACTGTGTGTAACTAGGAGGGATATGAGGACTGTGTGTAACTAGGAGGGATATGATGACTGTGTGTAACTAGGAGGGATATGAGGACTGTGTGTAACTAGGAGGGATATGAGGAATGTGTGTAACTAGGAGGAATATGAGGACTGTGTGTAACTAGGAGGGCTATGAGGACTGTGTGTATGTGTAACTAGGAGGGATATGAGGACTGTGTATTTGTAACTAGGAGGGATATGAGGACTGTGTGTAACTAGGAGGGATATGAGGACTGTGTGTAACTAGGAGGGATATGAGGGCTGTGTGTAACTAGGAGGGATACGAGGACTGTGTGTAACTAGGAGGGATATGCGGACTGTGTGTAACTAGGAGGGATATGAGGACTGTGTGTAACTAGGGGGGATATGATGACTGTGTGTAACTAGGAGGGATATGAGGACTGTGTGTAACTAGGAGGGATATGAGGACTGTGTGTAACTAGGAGGGATATGAGGACTGTGTGTAACTAGGAGGGATATGAGGACTGTAGGTGTAACTAGGAGGGATGTGAGGACTGTGTGTAACTAGGAGGGATATGAGGACTGTGTGTAACTAGGAGGGATATGATGACTGTGTAAATAGGAGGGATATGAGGACTGTGTGTAACTAGGAGGGATATGAGGACTGTGTGTAACTAGGAGGGATATGAGGACTGTGTGTAACTAGGAGGGATATGAGGACTGTGTGTAAATAGGGGGGATATGACGACTGTGTGTAACTAGGAGGGATATGAGGACTGTGTGTAACTAGGGGGGATATGAGGACTGTGTGTAACTAGGAGGGATATGTGGACTATGTGTAACTAGGAGGGATATGAGGACTGTGTGTAACTAGGAGGTATATGAGGACTGTGTGTAACTAGGAGGGATATGAGGACTGTGTGTAACTAGGAGGGATATGAGGGCTGTGTGTAACTAGGAGGGATATGAGGACTGTGTGTAACTAGGAGGGATATGAGGACTGTGTGTAACTAGGAGGGATATGAGGACTGTGTGTAACTAGGAGGGATATGAGGACTGTGTGTAACTAGGAGGGATATGATGACTGTGTGTAACTAGGAGGGATATGAGGACTGTGTGTAACTAGGAGGGATATGAGGACTGTGTGTAACTAGGGGGGATATGAGGACTGTGTGTAACTAGGAGGGATATGAGGACTGTGTGTAACTAGGAGGGATATGAGGACTGTGTGTAACTAGGAGGGATATGAGGACTGTGTGTAACTAGGAGGGATATGATGACTGTGTAAATAGGAGGGATATGAGGACTGTGTGTAACTAGGAGGGATATGAGGACTGTGTGTAACTAGGAGGGATATGAGGACTGTGTGTAACTAGGGGGGATATGAAGACTGTGTGTAACTACAGTAGGAGGGATATGAGGACTGTGTGTAACTAGGAGGGATATGTGGACTATGTGTAACTAGGAGGGATATGAGGACTGTGTGTAACTAGGAGGGATATGAGGACTGTGTGTAACTAGGAGGGATATGAGGACTGTGTGTAACTAGGAGGGATATGAGGACTGTGTGTAACTAGGAGGGATATGAGGACTGTGTGTAACTAGGAGGGATATGAGGACTGTGTGTAACTAGGAGGGATATGATGACTGTGTGTAACTAGGAGGGATATGAGGACTGTGTGTAACTAGGAGGGATATGAGGACTGTGTGTAACTAGGGGGGATATGAGGACTGTGTGTAGCTAGGAGGGATATGATGACTGTGTGTAACTAGGAGGGATATGAGGACTGTGTGTAACTAGGAGGGATATGAGGACTGTGTGTAACTAGGAGGGATATGTGGACTATGTGTAACTAGGAGGGATATGAGGACTGTGTGTAACTAGGAGGGATATGAGGACTGTGTGTAACTAGGAGGGATATGAGGACTATGTGTAACTAGGAGGGATATGAGGACTGTGTGTAACTAGGAGGGATATGAGGACTGTGTGTAACTAGGAGGGATATGAGGACTGTGTGTAACTAGGAGGGATATGATGACTGTGTGTAACTAGGAGGGATATGAGGACTGTGTGTAACTAGGAGGGATATGAGGAATGTGTGTAACTAGGAGGAATATGAGGACTGTGTGTAACTAGGAGGGATATGCGGACTGTGTGTAACTAGGAGGGATATGAGGACTGTGTGTAACTAGGGGGGATATGAGGACTGTGTGTAACTAGGAGGGATATGAGGACTGTGTGTAACTAGGAGGGATATGAGGACTGTGTGTAACTAGGAGGGATATGAGGACTGTGTGTAACTAGGAGGGATATGATGACTGTGTAAATAGGAGGGATATGAGGACTGTGTGTAACTAGGAGGGATATGAGGACTGTGTGTAACTAGGAGGGATATGAGGACTGTGTGTAACTAGGAGGGATATGAGGACTGTGTGTAACTAGGAGGGATATGAGGACTGTGTGTAACTAGGAGGGATATGAGGACTGTGTGTAACTAGGAGGGATATGATGACTTTGTGTAACTAGGAGGGATATGAGGACTGTGTGTAACTAGGAGGGATATGAGGACTGTGTGTAACTAGGGGGGATATGAGGACTGTGTGTAACTAGGAGGGATATGAGGACTGTGTGTAACTAGGAGGGATATGAGGACTGTGTGTAACTAGGAGGGATATGAGGACTGTGTGTAACTAGGAGGGATATGAGGACTGTGTGTAACTAGGAGGGATATGAGGACTGTGTGTAACTAGGGGGGATATGAAGACTGTGTGTAACTAGGAGGGATATGAGGACTGTGTGTAACTAGGGGGGATATGAGGACTGTGTGTAACTAGGAGGGATATGTGGACTATGTGTAACTAGGAGGGATATGAGGACTGTGTGTAACTAGGAGGGATATGAGGACTATGTGTAACTAGGAGGGATATGAGGACTGTGTGTAACTAGGAGGGATATGAGGGCTGTGTGTAACTAGGAGGGATATGAGGACTGTGTGTAACTAGGAGGGATATGAGGACTGTGTGTAACTAGGAGGGATATGAGGGCTGTGTGTAACTAGGAGGGATATGAGGACTGTGTGTAACTAGGAGGGATATGAGGGCTGTGTGTAACTAGGAGGGATATGAGGACTGTGTGTAACTAGGAGGGATATGAGGACTGTGTGTAACTAGGAGGGATATGAGGACTGTGTGTAACTAGGAGGGATATGAGGACTGTGTGTAACTAGGAGGCATATGAGGACTGTGTGTGTGTAACTAGGAGGGATATGAGGACTGTGTGTAACTAGGATGGATATGAGGACTGTGTGTAACTAGGAGGGATATGAGGACTGTGTGTAACTAGGAGGGATATGAGGACTGTGTGTAACTAGGAGGGATATGAGGACTGTGTGTAACTAGGAGGCATATGAGGACTGTGTGTGTGTAACTAGGAGGGATATGAGGGTGTGTGTGTAACTAGGAGGGATATGAGGACTGTGTGTAACTAGGAGGGATATGAGGGCTGTGTGTAACTAGGATAATTTTTTTTTCATCATCAGGGTCCGTTTCATCTTCGATGATCCGACACCGGGCTTCAACGCGTCGCTCCCGCGGTCGACAAGCGGAAGAAGGAGAAGAAGAGCAGCTGAAATCATCCCAGAATCAAACTGTCAACCGCAGAGTCATCCGTCAAGAGTTCCTGAGGAGAAGGGAACATGGCTGTGAAACAACCTCAAAGCAATTTCTACATCTCACGTCTCTCTTTCGGATGAGGAGGGAAGGGGGATAGAAAAGCACGTTGACAGGGGCGGGGGGGGGGGGGAAATAAAAGCATCTGTGATCTTGGCCCCTTGTGACCTCATAATAAATACAGAGGCTGGGAATAATAGAGACCCGCCTGTCGCCTGCTGTCATCATGGATACCAGGCAGCAGGGGCGGGCTCTCAGGGTGGGGGCATGGGGGGGTGGGGTCGTGGGTCACTGTGTGTGGGGCATCGTGTTCTGCGCTGGCGTGTGACGCCCCTCCGTGTGGAACGCGCTCCCTGCCTGAGAACGCAGCAGATGGTGGGGCGGGCTGAACGTGCTGTGGCTCACGGGGAAGACGGCGGAGGACATTAAGAATTCGTCACGGGGGGAGACATGAAGTATTTAGAGTCCCGGACGAGTGGCTGCGAGCCCCTGCCCCCGCGGGCAGCAGAGGTGGTGCTGAGGTTTGCTGCACGAGAGACACCACGCGACTGTCTCGCGCACGACACGAGAGACCGTCGCCCGCGCTACGCGAGAGACACCACGCGACTGTCCCGCGCACGATACGAGAGACCGTCACCCGCGTGACACGAGAGACACCACGCAACTGTCCCGCGCACGATACGAGAGACTGTTGCCCGCGTGACACGAGAGAAACCACGCGACTGTCACGGGCCGAAATAAAACCAGACGATAATGGTTTTCCTCTATTTCCTGTTATTCCTCCATAATATTAGCAATAACAGTAAAACAATCAACAGAAACATATTAAATTACAAAATAATCATTCAATCAGGTAATCATTTTACAGATGTAGCCACCCAGGAACATGTATTTACAGAGCTTGTTCTCTTATTGTATAACAACAATCTATATATTTTGCAGCTAATACTGTACACTAACTTTTCTCCCCACATATATATATATAACAGCTTTTGAGCATCAGGGAGATGGATAAACTGTGGATAAATTATTTTTATTTGATCAAAGAAAACTTCTCTTAGATCCTTATATTTCTCACAGTGTAGTAGGAAGTGAGATTCTGTCTCAACATCCCCCTGATGCCGTGCCCACTGCGCCACTTAGCCGCCCCTCTGGGCAGCCAGTTCTGTCTGTGACGGCCTGTTTATATGGCCAGGCTGTGTCCACTCAGTCTGTACCGTGTCAATGTCTTTCTTACTTTTATATCATTCACAGTGGTCAGGTATTCTGCCACTGTGTACTCTCTGTTTAGGGTCAAATAGAATTCTAATTTACTTTGTGATTTGGTTGATTTGTTCCAATATTCTATATAATTTTCTTTTTGTTTTGAGATTATTTGGTTGGGCCAGATTGCTTGGTGTCTGTCCTGAAGCCCTGGGCCCTCATTCATCAACGTGTTCTACGCACAGATTTGTGCTTACCCCGTGCGTACGGTCATTTCTAAGCAAAGAGTGGGATTCATCAATTTCAACTTGAACTTGACTCCGTGCTTACGTCTACGCACAGGTCAGACCATGCGTACCTGGCGCCCAGTGGTAGAATATATTATTACAACAAGGAAATGAGCTTCTGTGCATAATAACACTGGCATGTTCTGTACGAACCGTAGTTCATTATAGTTCATTGTAAAATAGCAACAGTAGTGTAATTATGGTCAAAACCCTATAAATAGCATTTGGAATAATAGATCTTTCTCTCAGAATGAATGCAGCATGGTTTATATAGCGTTATCGGAATATACGGGGTGTAGGCTACTGACTGACTGCGCTCCGCGTAGCTTGATTGATTGATTGATTGAAAAGTTTATTAACAGATTGCAGAATGGGTACAGTACAGTACAGCTCAGTACATACAATTGTTAATTGGGGATGCAGACCAGAGAAAGACTTTCGTCTTGTTTACATCAGGGTCCCCCATTTTCAATTCATCATAAATCATAAAGCTCAACTCGTTATTATTTTGCGCAGACCGCAGAAACACGGGAACGTTTCGATTATATTTAAAAGGCTTTACGTTAAACGAAACAAGTGGAATTTCGAAGCTGTAAGCAGAATACAAGTCATATGAATATAGTGTTCTTCCCCCTTTTTACTGTATAAGAAAGAATAGAAAACGCATTGCAATGACACCAGATAGTGGACAGACTATGTATATGATGGAATTCAAGTTCATGTTTGTATTGATCACATATAGGCAGGCTACACATGGCGTATCTGCTACATCATACATGGCAGTAAGATTCATTGTTCTTGTATATGCTCTCGTATTATTGTTTATGTAGGCTACCCAATACTGACATCAAAATAGATTGTAGTATGCCTCTAGAAATCATATGCAGCAGGTAGAAAATTGACGGGAGATCCATCGCGATTTGGAATAAAATTGAGGAGAACTTTAATCCCTGGGTATTAATCAAACAACACGGGAAAAGGCAGTCATATTCCAGCGCGGTCTTTATTAGCCGACAACAAAATAGATGCCTCTAAAAATCATATAGCCAATCGAACACAACTAATAAAGGCATTCATATTACAGCACGGTTATAATGACACACAACCAACGCCAAACAGTGGTCAACGAACGGTCTTTATTAGTATTTTGAGCTGTCCAGGCAGAATTGCAGCAATGGTCTTAGGGAGCCGTTGATATCTGACATCACCGTTTACAAGTCCGCCTTTTATTTATCCCATAATACGCGATAGTGTCTTCTTGGTTCGACAGCAGTGAACAATCTTCGTGGAGTTTCTCAGAGTTCCGCTCGGGTCAGTCCATTATTTCACATCCCATGGGGGGTGTTTCCTCATTTTCATGACCATATATGGATAATCATGCACGAGCATTGACGGTAGAACAAAGTGGTATTCATCAACACGGAGGAGCATAGAGCCTGCGTACGCACGTGTGATGAATCCCGACTTCCCTGTGCGTACACTGGTTCTACATTCCGTGCTTACGTGTGGAAATAGAACATGTTCTACGCACACATTGATGAATGAGGGCCCTGGTGTTTGTGGGCAGAGATTCATGAATAGCTGGCAGAGGGGACTCTTATCTGGGTTCATCTCTTGCCTCTGAAGGGCTTTGTAGTGGTAGGAGTCGGGGTCACTTGATTGGAGGTGTGTATAAAATTTGATGGCTCGCTTTTGAATTTGAATAATTAGAGGGTATTGGCCAAGTTCAGCCCTGCATGCATTATTGGCAGTGTGTCTGTGAACCCTAAGTAGGTTTTTGCACAATTCTGCATGCAGTAGTTCTAATGGATGTTTTTCCCATTTTGGGAAGTCTTGGTTAGTTAATGGACCCCACACTTCACTGCCATATAATATTATTGGATTTATTACAGAATTTAGAATTTTGAGCGAGGTCCTAATTGGGATGTCAATTGGAATTTTCCTTTTGATGGCATAAAAAGCCCTTCTTCCCTTCTCCTTCAGTTAATTCACAGCCATGTTGAAGTTACCATTATGATTTATTTTCAATCCCAAATATGGGTAACTTTTTGTGTTTTCTAATATGTGTGTGCCTAATTTAAATGTATTTTGAGAATCGTGTCTCCTTTGAAAGATCATGACTTTAGACTTCATGTTTATGTTCAGAGACCATGTCTGGCAGATCTGGTGGAGGATGTCTAGGTTCTGTTGTAGACCCTCTTTAGTGGCTGACAGCAGAACTAGATCATCTGCATACATCAACAATTTTACTTTGGTTTCGTGCAAAGTCAGACCGGGTGCAGTAGAAAGTTCTAATAACTTTGCTAATTCATTTATATATATATTAAACAACGTTGGGCTTAAATTGCACCCCTGGCGGACTCCGCGACCCTGGGTGAAGAAATGTGTTATTTTATTGCCAATTCTAACAGCACAACATTCTGTTTCTTGTGTACATGGATTTGATCAAATCATATGTATTTCCTCCAACACCACTTTCTAGAATCTTGAGGAAGAGACCTTTGTGCCAAATTGAATCAAAAGCTTTTTCAAAATCGACAAAGCAAGAATATATTTAGTTTTTGTTCTGTTTCACGTGAAAGTCAATTAAGGTTTTAAGAGTGTATATATGATCAGAGGTACGATCATTTGGTAAGAATCCAATTTGGCTTTTACTTAACACTGTGTTCCATAAGGAATTCTATGAGTCTGGTGTTGATGATACTACATAGAAGTTTGCCCAAATTACTCGTCACACAGATACCTCTATATTTTTTGGGCCATCAGGAAAATGGCCAAAATTTAGTGTCAAATTGAATAATTTTTAAATAGCCAATTGGAATTTTTCAGAGCTGTGTTTAATCATTTAATTCAATATGCCATCTGGACCACAGGCCTTTCTAGCTTTAAGGCACTGGAGTTTTGATTTCAGCTCTTGTTCAGTGATTGGGAAGTCTAGAGGGTTTTGATTATCCTTCATGATATCTTCCCATTTCTGTAACTTTTCACATATCTGGCTGGTCTCTGTTTTTGTATGCAGGGGTACAGTTGCAAAGAGTGATGTGAAGTGGTTTGTCCAAACATCACCATTTTGAATAGCCATTTCTTCATGCTTATCTGTATTCAATGAGTTCCAGTGGTCCCAGAAGGAGTTAGAGCTTAAATAGTCCTCTATTTTGCATAACTCTTTATTTACATGTTTGTTCCTTTTCATTCTGATGGTCTTTTTATAGTGTTTCAGTGTTTCACAGTATTGGAGGCGTAAGGTGTTACACCCCCAGACCAGCTCAGGTCTGGGAGAATCAATGCCCCAGGGTCATGCCGCCATCTAGCGGTCATCTGCAGAAGCTGCAGTCAACATTGACCCTACATGCTCATGTTAATAATATTTTGTTGTGGCAACTAGTGCCTATGCTAGTGTTGTTAATATATATATATATTTTTTTTTCATACAGCAACAGTAAGAAGCATTTTGTATAAAAGTATTCTGTACTTCTGTATGACAACTATTAAAGAAACTTGAACTCAACATATTCTTAAATAATAGCGCTGCCCGAGGCTGGGCATGATACAGTCAACATATAGCAAGAGAGAGAGAGAGCTCCCGTTCTACAGTCAATATACAGTGTTATCGCTGCACAGACCCGGCGATGCCCCGGACCAGAGGAGAGAGAAATATAATATAGTTAGTAAAAGCACTATATAAGCTCAGAACACAGCTCAGAACACAACACAGCTTAGAACACAGCTCAGAACACAGAACACATCTCAGAACACAGCACAGAACACAGCTCAGAACACAGCTCAGAACACAGCTCAGAACTCATCTCAGAACACAGCTCAGAACACAGAACACATGCAGAACACCGCACAGAACTCAGCTCAGCACACAGCTCAGAACACAGCTCAGAACACAGGACACCTCAGAACACAGAACACATGCAGAACACAGCACAGAACACAGCTCAGCACACAGCTCAGAACACAGCTCAGAACACAGAACACATGCAGAACACAGCACAGAACACAACTCAGCACACAGCTCAGAACACAGCTCAGAACACAGGACACCTCAGAACACAGCTTCATCTAACGAGGCGTCGCAAGGTTTAACTGAGGCTAACGTTAACATGATGGCACACACACAGTGGCACACCCTCCACCAGAGCAAGGCCAGAGAGAGAGAGAGAGAGAGAGAGAGAGAGAGAGATAGAGAGAGAGAGAGAGCAAGAGAGAGAGAGCAAGAGAGAGAGAGAGAGAGCAAGAGAAAGAGAGATAGCGAGAGAGAGACAGAGAGAGAGAGCAAGAGAGAGAAAGAGAGACAGAGAGAGATCCATGGCGGGAATAGAATAGAGTGCATTAAAAACTCACCAAACGTCCAAGAGGAAGGAGACAACCGTGGAGTTGACGAAGTTCATCTGCCGAACGACCGTCCTCTTCGTCTTGGCATAACCTCCAATGCTGCACGCGCTCTCGTGGAAATAGTCAGACGCACACCGGCCGCCTGTACCTTACCTGTACCCCATATTGTCCCCCCCATTGGGATTAACTTGGGAGTCTGTTCTCCTGTTTATCTGCCACACGTTAGCACTCGATAACGTAGCTAACGCTAGCTAGCTAGGTTAGCTAACGCTAGTTAGCCTTTAGCTAAGCTACTAGCCGACATGGCTAGCCCGACTGAACCACACGTTAGCACTCGATAAAGTAGCTAAAGCTAACTAGCTGTCCCTGCCTTTAGCTAAGCCGACATGGCTAGCCTGACTGAACTTTCTAACATGCAACAACTTTCATCTTCAGTCCATCTGCCGAACGACCGTTCTCTTCGTCTTGGCATAACCTCCAATGCTGCACGCGCTCCCGTGGAAATAGTCAGACGCACGCCGGCCGCCTGTACCTTACCTGTACCCCATATTGTCCCCCCTGTTGGGATTAACTTGGGAGTCTGTTCTCCTGTTTATCTGCCACACGTTAGCACTCGATAACGTAGCTAACGCTAGCTAGCTAGGTTAGCTAACGCTAGTTAGCCTTTAGCTAAGCTACTAGCCGACATGGCTAGCCCGACTGAACTTTCTAACATGCAACAACTTTCATCTTCAGTCCATCTGCTGAACGACCGTCCTCTTCGTCTTGGCATAACCTCCAATGCTGCACGTGCTCCCGTGGAAATAGTCAGACGCACGCCGGCCGACTACTTACCTGTAACCCCTCCCCTCGTTGAAACCAATAGTATATCTGCTGCAGAGCCGCAGAGCTCCAATAGTGTATCTGCAGAGCCACAGAGCTCCAATAGTATATCTGCAGAGCCGCAGAGCCCGGAACAAGTCAGACACATTCTACAAACGTGTCTAATGTGAAATATATAAGCATATAAGCAAAACTAGATTTTAGGTCTGTGATGAAAAAGGGCCTCGCGGGAAGGGGGGCCTCGCAAAAAAAAAATTATAATAATAATAATAATATATATTTTTTTTATTATAATTTTTTTTGCGAGGCCCCCCTTCCCGCGAGGCCCTGTGCGACCGCACTGCTCGCACACCCCCTGAGGCGGCCCTGCTTGTTCCGGTATTGCGGCACGGTGGTGTAGTGGTTAACACTGTCGCCTCACAGCAAGAAGGTCCAGGGTTCGATTCCCGCTTGGGGACCAGGTTTCCATGATGCCTGGTACCCAGGTGGGGGATCTCCCAGGCCTTTCTGTGTGGAGTTTGCATGTTCTCCCCGTGCTCGCAAGGGTTTCCCCCCCGATAAGATAAACCCAATGGAAAAACATGCACAACAATAGATCGCTAATGCTGTGGCGTCCTTGACGAAGACGGACAGGAGCACTTGGATTGGTCCCCTGGCGCGGCTCACGTTGACGCCTGTCTGCTCCCGGCTGCCCTTGGGGGGGAAGGACGACGGGATGGGTTAATCGCAGATACGAATTGCATGCATGCATCGCATGTGTGCCGATTGATGACCTCTGAGCAGGTCCTAAATTATTATTATTATTATTATATTGTTGATTATATAGTTCTAGTGCCTTCTTCCCCCAGGTGTTTTCCATTAGTAATCAGTGTTAATTAGTGTCTGTATTTATTGCTTGTGGTTTGTTGGGATCTTTGTGGCGTCATTGTCTCCTCGTTTTCCCCGTGTCGTGCCTGCCTTCCCTGTTGATGTCTAGTGAGTTCATGCCTGTCGCTTTCTTGTTTTCCTTCGTTGTTTTGTTAGTAGTGCCTTTCGTTTGTATTGTATTTTGGATTAGTTAGTAAACATCCCTTCTTTAAGCATCACCCCTCGTCTCTGCCTCTGTTCCTTCTCGCTTGTCTGCATATTGTGTTCTCACCTTCATCATCACCCCCAACCGTAACAGAATGACGCCACCATCTAAGAGCACAGCAGACAAGGTGGCCGATACCATGACGATCATCCGTAGCATGGTGGACGGTGATCTGGAGCATTACTCACCTGCCAAGTGGGTATTCTTGCTCCAGATGATCAACAAGGTCGCAACAGAGAGTCCGACACAGGAGCCAGCGATGCGGGTTATGGCCACGTCGCTGCCCTCATGGACGGGTTTAGGTCGCTCGCTACTACCCTACCCACCAGCCGAATCCCAGGTATGGTTCCCATGGCTAGCGTAGCTACGTCAGCTAACCGGGTCCCCATTGTTAGCACAACCCTGTTTGCTAGCTTCCCCCCTGCAGCTAGCCAGCCAGCTAGCATAAGACTCACGGTCAGCCTAGCTCCTGAAGCTAACCAGACGTCCACAGCTAGCACAGCCCCGCCCGTTAGCTCCTACTGCTAACCAGACGTCCAGAGCTAGCACAGCTCCGCCCGTTAGCTTAGCTCTTGCAGCTAACCAGACGTCCACAGTTAGCACAACCCCGTCTGCTAGCTTAGCCTCCGCAGCTAGCCAGGCTTCCCCAGCTAGCACAGTCCCCACTGCTAGCTTAGGCTCAAGATTCACGGTCAGCGTAGTTCCTGAAGCTAACCTGACGTCCACAGCTAGCACAGCCCCGCCCGTTAGCTTAGCTCTTGCAGCTAACCAGACGTCCACAGTTAGCACAACCCCGTCTGCTAGCTTAGCCTCCACAGCTAGCCAGGCTTCCCCAGCTAGCACAGTCCCCACTGCTAGCTTAGGCTCCAGATTCACGGTCAGCCTAGTTCCTGAAGCAAACCAGATGTCCACAGCTAGCACAGTTCCGCCCATTAGCTTAGCCCCCGCAGCTAACCAGACGTCCACAGCTAGCACCGCCTTGCCCGTTAGCTTAGCTCCTACAGCTAACCAGACGTCCACAGCTAGCACAGTTCCGCCCGTTAGCTTATACCCCGCAGCTAACCAGGCCTCCCAGCTAGCACAGTCCCCACTGCTAGCTTAGGCTCAAGGTTCATGGTCAGCCTAGTTCCTGAGGCAAACCAGATGTCCACAGCTAGCACAGTTCCGCCCATTAGCTTAGCCCCCGCAGCTAACCAGGCCTCCCCAGCTAGCACAGTCCCCACTGCTAGCTTAGGCTCAAGGTTCACGGTCAGCCTAGTTCTTGAAGCTAACCAGATGTCCACAACTAGTACAGTCCTGCCCGGTAGCCTAGTCCCTACAGCTGGCTCAGGCCCCACGGTTAGCCTAGCTCCCGCAGTTCGCAGACCTCCGAGGCCTAGCAAGGCTCAGAGGGCGAGCAGGGCTAGTACAGCTAACAAGGCCTCCACAGCTGATCCGGCCGTCGCTGCCAGCCTGGTTCCGGTCAGCGTAGCCCCGGCTGTCACCGTTCCAGGCTCCTCATCTCCGGATCCTACACCACGCCTCGCCGCCGAGACCGGTCCGGTCTCCACGTCCTGCCCAGCCTCTACACCTGATCCGGCTGCTACACAGGCTCCCCGCTCCTCGACTGGTCCTGGCTCCCCGTCTGGTCCAGCCCTACGCCGTGATCGGCACTCTGGTCCTCGCCGTGGTCTTTGCCCTGGTCTTTGCCGTGGTCTGTGTTGGATCCTGCTCCGGGAGTCGTCGCCGCCGCACCTCCGTTCTGGCTCTCCTTTTTTTTTTGACCAAATCTTTTTATTTTCATTTTTTAAAACAAGAAACAACACGGCACAATAATGACAATAATACATAACAGACATCCAAGAACACAAACTAACACAACAATGACTAGACAATAAATTAGACCTATATATATTGGATACACAACCAGTCAAAACAAGTTGTCACAGAGAAAAATAAAATCTTTACTATAAAAAAGTGCTCACCGAGCCCCCTCCACCTCCAGGTCCGGCAAACTCAAGCCACAGTCCCGGAGGACCCACAGCCCGGCCCCCCCGCGAGCCAAAACACCACGCCTCTTTAGTGCCTCGACCCGCAGAGACCCCGAACCGCGGCCCCCCCCAGCCAGAGCCCACGATCACCAGACCCAGATTAGAAGGGGGTCAGAAAATATACATAGGATCAATATTGAATGAAAAATAATAAACAAAACAAAAATACAAAAACCACCATAACCATCAACATACATGAATATTTGCTCGTTCTCCCCCCCCCCCTCGCCCCAGGACCCCAACGTGAGACATCAATATAATACCTTGTTCAGTACTCAATTTCCAGAGTCATATGCGATCTTTTAGTTTTTCCACCACAGCCCACCAGACCGCGATACTGGCCTCATTAACACCTATGACACGTGCAGTGGAAATCTCCAAATAAATAACATCAAGATAGGTGAGAATCCATACCTTTGGACATAACTTATCTGGTTGTATCCAGCGTGAGGCAATCAGCTTTTGGCAGCGGTCAGACCTGCCAAAATGAGCCTCTTTACTTGTACAGAGGTCGGCACCAGAGAAACATCATTTAACAACACAACAGAAGGCAAGGCCGGTATGGTTAGAGAGAAAATCTCTGATAACTGAGTGGTGACATTTTCCCAGAAGATCTCAACAGGAGGGCATTCCCAGTACATATGCATATATGTTCCAATGGCACCGTCTGGACACAAGGTACATCGAGAGTCAGGCCTGAGACCCATTAGGTTCAATCGCCTGGGAGTCAAATAAGTCCTATGGACAAAATTTTGATGGATCTGTTGGTGATCTGGGTTGCGTGATGATAGCCTAATATTCTCCCATACCACATCCCAATCAAAATCTATATCCAATTCAGGCATATCCTTCCTCCAAATCGTATCTAAGGGTAGGTCTTTATATGAGGCCGTAAGTAAGTGCTGATAAAAGTCAGAGACGAAGCCTCTCGATGTCTCTCTGTCATAGAAGAATTTGTGAAACCGGTGTCGTTCTAGTGGAGTGTCCCATGGGACTCCGTGAGCCTTTAGAGCTGCCCTCATTTGTAAATAAAAGAAAAAGGAACTACCAGGGAGATCAAATTCGTTGGATAGGTCCTGAAAAGACCGGATACCAGAGTCGTTGAAAATATCCCTCAATACATGGATACCTTTCCCCTCCCATCTGGGGAATCTAATGGGTCGTTGCCCAATAAGGAGCAAATTGTTATTGAACAGTGGGGAGTGCGTGTGCCATTTATGGCGGTTAGTGCGAGTTCTCTGGGTATCCCGCCAAATCTGGATCACATGTGTGATCAGAGGCGGTTCCGGCTCTCCTGATCCGGTCCCTAGTCCGGCGGCAGGAGGGTCTCTCATCCGGGATCCTGCTCCGGGGTCCTTACACTCGGTCCCTGGCTCCAGGCTCCCTGACCGGCTCCCTGTTTCTCTCCCCGCCTCCCCTCTTCGGGCCTCTGTTCCCGTCCCCACCCCCCCCTCGTCGGGCCTCGGTCACCGGGTCCAGCTCCCCTCTCCTGCTCCTTGCTTCTCTCCCCGCCTCCCCTCTCCAGGCCTCTGTTCCTGTCCCCAACCCCCCTCGTCGGGCCTCGGTCCCCGGATCCAGCCCCACTCTCCGGGTCTCTGTTCCCATCTTCACCCCCCCTCTCCGGGCACTGCACCCGTTTTCAGCCCCCCTGGCTGCTATGCCCCTCCTGGGTTTTTTGCTCGGGCTCCCGGCCCCAGGTCTACGGGTCCTCTCCCTGGGTTCGTTCCGGGGTTCCGGCTTCCTGCTTCACACGTGTCCGGACGTTGTTCTCGGGAGTCTGGAAGCCCCCCATTGGGGGGGAGGTACTGTTACACCCCCAGACCAGCTCAGATCTGGGAGAATCAATGCCCCAGGGTCATGCCGCCATCTAGCGGTCATCTGCAGAAGCTGCAGTCAACATTGACCCTACTTGCTCATGTTAATAGTATTTTGTTGTGGCAACTAGTGTCTATGTTAGAAGTGTTGTCTGTTTAGGTTTTCTCTGTGTTGGCATTTTGATTCTGTGTGTTGTTTAGTTTAGTCCTTGTTCCGGTATTGTTGATTATTGTTTTAGTTCTAGTGCCTTCTTCCCCCAGGTGTTTGCCATTAGTAATCAGTGTTAATTAGTGTCTGTATTTATTGCTTGTGGTTTGTTGGGATCTTTGTGGCGTCATTGTCTCCTCGTTTTTCCTGTGTCGTGCCTGCCTTCCCTGTTGATGTCTAGTGAGTTCATGCCTGTCTACCCCTGTCGTTTTCTTGTTTTACTTCGTTGTTTTGTTAGTAGTAGTGCCTTTCGTTTGTATTGTATTTTGGATTAGTTAGTAAACACCCCTTCTTTAAGCATCACCCCACGTCTTTGCCTCCGTTCCTTCTCCCTTGTCTGCATATTGTGTTCTCACCTTCATCATCACCCCCAACCGTAACAGTAAGGTATCATTGTGTGGGTTTACGTGTTTCTGGTTTGATATTCTTCTTAACTGTGTTATTTTTTTTTATCTACTTTTTCTCCCCATTTTTCTATTTGTCTCCCGTCCCCAATTTCGTATTGTCCAATTCTACACTCCCCTGTCTCGAACGTTGTTAGGCCATGCCTCCCACAAGCCGGCTGCAATGTGGACGAAGCCTTGCATCACGTGTCCCCTCCGGTACTCGAGGAGGCAGCCGTCGCATCTTTTCACCTGCACAGTGCGATCTCTCAGCGGCGAGGGTCTGCATGGGAGGGACACGCCCCCCTCATCGCTTCCTGATTCTACTGCGCAGGCGCACCAACCGACCTGTAGGAGTCGCTGTCCAAAACGTCCGATCCCCACCCACCAGCTTCCCACCCCCTAATTGTATTAGTATTGCCAATTGTATTAGTATGAACGACCAGCCAAGCTGGTAGCAATGCAGAGAGCTGGGCTCGAACCCATTCTTAACTGTGTTCTAAGAACTTTACATTCTTTGTCAAACCAGTGGTCCTTTTTAGTTTTTCTCTGTTTGTTACCTGATAATTTCAATTTGGACTTTATTGCAGTTCTTTCAAATATATAATTTATATGTTCTACAGCTAGGTTGACTCCTTCAACACTGTTAGAATATGGCGTGGCTAGAAACGTATCTAACTAGAGATTGTATTCCATCACTGGCGATGGCTCTCTGGTAGTCCTGCATGCTGTTTTGAGCCCATCTGTATTTCATCTTTATGTTGTACAGATTACAGGGTTGAGAGCATATATTACCTGTGTCTGCTCTTTTTAGATACAAAGTGATCTGAGAGTGATCTGATAGAGGTGTCTGTTCTTTTACAGTGAAGGCTCTCAAGGAGGTTAGGTCTAAATCTGTTATAGCATAATCAACGGTGCTGCTACCAAGTCTTGAACAATATGTATACCGTCCAAAGGAATCCCCTCGCAACCTTCCGTTGGTAATGTACAGACCCAACGCTCTACAGAGCTGCAACACTTGTCTTCCACTCTTGTTTGTGTTTTTATCATAATTATTCTTGTTGGTAAGGATAGGGAAATTGAGGTGATCTCCAGTGATATAACTGTCACCGTCGGTACTATTGAAGTCAACCTGCTCACCAGTCCTAGAGTTTAAATCCCCCATGATCAGCACAGATCCCTGGGCCTGGAAATGGCTGGTCTCTTCTTCTATGGTGGAGAAAATCTCCTCGTCGAAATATGGAGACTCAATTGGGGGAATATAAATTGCACATAAAAAAATACTTTTCTTGCTGGTAATTATACCTTTTTCTAATTTTAACCAAATGTGATATTTCCCTTTCTTCTTTATTTCTATAGAGTCTGCTAGTTGTGACTTATACACCATACCAACATCCCCCATGAGTCTCTGCCCTGGGTGACTCCATTTAGTTTAGTTGATGGGACAATAATCTATCTATAGTTAGGAGGGCATCCAGTAGGGACGTCGCCTTTACACCAAGTATCCTGTAAAATAACAATATCAACACCAGTAACCTTGTCTAAGAAGTCAATAATTCTGCTTTTTAAACCAAATAAATAAGAATTTAAACCCTGAATATTTCAAACTGTCATTGACATTGTAACAAGTTGTCATTTCAAAAGGATAAGAAAGAAGTAACTGTTTTTTAACATAAAAATCTCTCTCTCTCTCTCTCTCTCTATCTCTCTCTCTCTCTCTCTCTCTCTCTCTCTTTGGGTATCTCGGTTTCTCTGTCTCTTTTTCCAGAGGAAGCTACTGTGTGCCCCCTCCCGCCCTCCCTCCCCCCTCCCCCCCCCTCCTCCCCCCCTCCTCCACCCCTCCTCCCCCCCTCCTCCCACTCCCTCCCCTCCTCCTCCCTCCCCCTCCACCCCTCCCCCCTCCTCCACCCCTTCTCCTCCCCCCCTCCCCCCCTCCCCCCCTCCCTCCCCATCCTCCCCCCTCCTCCCTCCCTCCCCCTCCTCCACCCCTCCCCTGCCCTCCCCCCTCCCCCTGTGTTCTATGAGACAGAGAGTCAAGTCAAGAGTCAAGAGTTTTATTTGTCACGGCATACAAGTATACAATGAAATGCGGGTGGTCTTGCCCGCAACGATGTGCAATACAGTAGTACAACATATAATAGAATCCAATAAAACAACATTGTGCAATAAACAGGTAACATAGTGGGGCATCTCGGTATTTGTACATAAGTTATTTACAGAGCATGGAGGACATGCTAGGTCCTTTGGTAGTGCAATACACTGTTACTGTTGCTATACTATTTTTAAAGTGACCTTTCCTTTGTGGCCATAAGTGTGGGCGTGTGCAGCATGAGTGTGTGCTTGCTCATTTTAAGGTGGCTGCTAGTGTGCGAGCGTGTCGTGTGTGTGCTCTTGTGTGCTTGTGTGTGGAGAGTTCAGTGTTCTGTGGCACTCAGTGTTCAGTGTTCAAGGCTCTGATGGCCTGGGGGAAGAAGCTGAGCCGAAGCCTCTCTGTCCTAGTAGCTGGGGTTCGCAGGCGTCTGCCTGACCTCAGCAGCTGGAACAGGCTGTTGTTGGGGTGGTGAGGGTCTTTCATTATTCTGCAGGCTCTGGATTTGCACCTCTTGTTGTATAGAACCTGCAGGGGAGGTAGTGCAATACCCGTGGTCGGCTGAGCGCACCACTCTCTGTAGGGCCTTCTTGTCCTGTGCTGTGCTGTTTCCATACCAGGCAGTAATGTTTCCAGTCACGATGCTCTCTACAGCTCCGGAGTAGAAGGACTGGAGTATCTTCCCAGATACTCTGAACTTCCTTAACTGTCTCAGGTGGTAGAGGCGCTGCTTCGCCTTTTTTACGACTGTGTCTATGTGTGTTGACCATGTCAGATCCTCTGAGATGTGGACCCCCAGGTACTTAAAGCTGCTCACCCTGTCCACGGTAGCCCCGTTTATCCTCAGTGGTGTGTGTGTCTCCTGCTGTCCTCTCCTATAATCCACGATCAGCTCCTTGGTTTTACCAATGTTCAGGAGCAGGCTGTTGTCCTGGCACCAGCGTTCCAGTACCTCAACCTCCTCCCGGTAGGCCTTCTTGTCGTTGTCCGAGATCAGCCCCACCACCACCGTGTCGTCTGCAAACTTCACTCTTGAGTTGGAGCTGAACTTGGCCACACAATCGTGTGTGTAGAGTGAGTACAGCAGGGGGCTCAGAACACAGCCCTGGGGGGACCCGATGCTCAGGGTGATGGTGTTGGAGGTCTGACCCCCCACCCTGACTGCCTGGGGTCTTTCACTCAGAAAGTCCAGTACCCAGGCACGCAGAGCGGAGCTCAGACCCAGCTCGATCAGCTTGTCCACCAGTCTGGTGGGGACTATGGTGTTGAACGCTAAGCTGTAGTCAATGAACAACAGTCTCACATAGCCCCCTTCTGGCGGTCAAGGTGAGAGAGGGTGCTGTGCAGTACCTGGGAGACCGCGTCGTCAGTGGACCTGTTTGTCCTGTATGCAAATTGCATAGGGTCCATATCACTGGGGAGGGAGGCACAAATGTGATCCTTGACCAGCCTCTCGAAACATTTCATGACCACAGAGGTGAGTGCCACCGGTCTGTAGTCCTTGAGAAATGTTGGGGAGAGTTTCTTCGGTACAGGGATGATGGTAGACATCTTGAAGCAGACAGGGACCACTGACTCCGCCAGGGATTGATTAAATATGGCGGTGAACACAGGGGCTAGCTGGTTGGCACAGGACTTAAGTATGCGTCCTGTTATACCATCTGGGCCAGCTGCTTTCCTGGTGTTCACCTGCATAAATGCTCTTCTCACACTGTGTTCCGACAACAAGAGAGCGTCCCCGCCCCCCCACAGTTGCCCCACCCCCTCCACAACAGCTGGCGCGCCAGTGACGTCACTAGCCGTTGAGCCAGCGGCGCCACTGTCTACACCAAACCGAGCGTAGAAAGAGACCTATAAGATTCCCTAGATGGGAAAAGCAAGGCATACATACATTAGGAGATGTTTTCAACAAACAGGGTATTTGTAGCTATGATGAAATAGAAAAAAAATTTAATCTCACTGGTTCCACATATCTTTTTTACGCACAATTATTGTTATGTTTGAAGTCTCACAGTGTTCCATTAAGGATACCAATTGCACACCACAGATACCACACATTTTTCTATGAAAGAGAGACATCGAGAGGTTTTGTATCAGATTTTTATCATCAATTACTAACGGCCTCGTATGAAACCCTCCACCCAGACTCTATTTGGAGGAGGGATATACCAGACCTGGAAATAGATTTTGAGTGGCAAGAAGCCTGGGCAAATGTTCGACTTGCATCAAGGAACCCGGACCATCAACAAATCAATCTTAACTATATCCATAGGACATACTTGACTCCTATAAGACTGAACAGAATGGGTCTTAAACAAGACTCCAAATGCTCCTTATGTACAAATGGGGACGAGGGGACATTTATGCACATGTACTGGGACTGCCCACCAGTTAAGATATTCTGGAAAGAAGTGACCCAGCAATTATCAAATCTCTTAATTCTGAATATACCTGTACACCCCTCTGTATTACTGCTGAATGATGTTTTTGAGTATGCAGTACATCCACAGCTAAAGAGATTGGTTTTATCTGGTATTACAGTGGCTAAAAAACTGATAGCATCACGATGGATTCAACCGGAAAAAGATTGCAGAAAGGTCTGGATTCTTACATATCTCGATGTGATTTATCTAGAAATATCTACAGCAAGAATTTTGGGTCTCAATGAATCCAAATTGACAATGTGGTTAGAAGTGGTGGAGAGAATAAAAGCTAGCATATAATGGTAGTGTCTGGTTAAGAGCGAATGATAATGGATGGATTATCCATTGGGGGGTCCAGGGTGGGGGGTGCGAGCAAGAGCATATGTGTGTAGGGGAATAGATAGCAGGTATTAGGGGCATATCTTGTATAAGACATTTATTTAAACAGTGATTTAATTTGATGTGCACTGTTAACAATGCTTGTATATCTAATCGTGTGTTGTCATGTTTGTTTATGTGTTTGTTTAAAAAATTATAAAAAAAAAAATACAAAAAAAAAATAAAGAGTTGAGTTTGTCCGCGAGAGAGGCGTCGTCGCTCCCCATTGAGGGGGCGCTGACTTTGTAGTCAGTTATTGTCCTCAGTCCCCGCCATAAGCCTCTTGTGTCGTTTTGTGCCATTTGTGTCTCCAGTTTATCAGCATATGTCCGTTTTGCAAGTTTTACAGCCTTGCGCAGAGTATAGACTGTAGCCTTGTACTCCTCCATGTTTCCTGACTCTCTGCCCAGGTTGTAAGCAGTGGTGCGAGTTCAGAGCTGCTCTGATAGTACTGTCCACCCACGGTTTCTGGTTTGGGAAAACCTGCAGCTTTTTCATGGGGACAATACTGTCAGCGAGTGTTGTTATGAAGCATACAACGCTGTCCGCGAACTCGCTGACGTCACTGGCGCTTCCTTGAAATATATTCCAGTCCGTGTCTGCGAGCGTGTCCTGAAGCGTGGCCTCTGATTGGTCGGTAAATTTTTTTGTCTCAAGTGACACGACAGCGTCACGTGATCTTTTTTTGTAAGCGGGGAATAACAAGATGTAGTTGTGGTCGGATGACCTTGTAGCACCCCTCAATGGTGGAGCCGCTGGCGCTACAGCCTTGTAGCCGGCTCTGAACGGGGTGTAACAGTGGTCGAGTGTGTTTCCTCCCCTTGTGGAGCAGGCGATGTGTTGAAAAAAGGACGGCATCACTTTTTTCAAATTGGCCTGATTGAAATCACCAGCTACCCTCGCTCTCAGATCATCCATCCTCCCCTCCAACGAACGTGCATTCGCCAGAAAGATGGATGGAATTGCTGGGCGGTAAGCAGATCTTTTTAACCTTAGCCTGATACCTCCACGTTTCCCTCTGTGTCTCTTCCTGCCGGTTCCTTTGTCTTTTTCTTTGTTGTCGTTGTCCCGCCTGATCTCTGTTGGCCATTCTAGGCATAAAGTGTCTCCAAACTCCTCTTTGAGTCCAGAGTTTAGGTCCATAAGTGTCTGGCGGTTGTATGACGTACCCGCCAGTGATATTTTACTATTTTACTATTTTAATAAAAAAAGTAGAAAAAACAAACATAATAGCTAAAAGTGTGCACAATCGTCGCAGAGCTAAACCAGAGGCGACTGACCGGGGTCGCGCCATGTTACTCTGATCTCCCATGCTCTGAAGAATTAATGACTTCTAATGTAGCAGTTAATGTAGAGGAGGTGGAACATCCATCATAAGTGACAATTTGATGGGCCTCTCTCCTTTCCTGCTATCCTTCTATCACCATTTTCCATTTCTCTCTCTCTCTCTCTCTCTCTCTCTCTCTCTCTCTCTCTCTCTCTCTCTCTCTCTCTCTCTCTCTCTCCC
This sequence comes from Notolepis coatsorum, assembly GCF_963971535.1. Lineage (NCBI taxonomy): Eukaryota > Metazoa > Chordata > Actinopteri > Aulopiformes > Paralepididae > Notolepis > Notolepis coatsorum. Next base: position 138,622,805 of record NC_140168.1, on the reverse strand, counting down.
TCTCTCTCACTCTCTCTCTCTCCTCTCTCACTCTCTCTCTCTCTCTCTCTCTCTCTCTCTCTCTCTCTCTCTCTCTCTCTCTCTCTCTCTCTCACTCTCTCTCTCTCTCTCTCTCTCTCTCTCTCTGTGCGCATGCGTGTGTATCGGAGCGGGCAGGTTTGACTGAGCGGTTCGCGTGAGTTAAAACTTTCTGAAAGTTATTTCCATCTTCTATCTGTGTGTCTATTATATATGTACGTTTTGTTTGTCTTTTGTCAGTGTTGTTCGTTTAGTGTTTGGTGTGTTTTGGAGCGAGTAGCAGCCACCAGTTCTTCTGGTAGGTATGCCGCCCGCAGCTATAAGTTTGGAGCGTCTGACGCGCAGACACGCTATAAAGCTCTCCCCGGGACTGAATTGTACCGTAGAAGAGTGCGGGCTTGCGGTCGGGGCTATTGTGGGTCATGATAGCGTGAAATCTGCATCGCGGATGAATAATGCAGTTGTAATTTTTTTGGATTGTGTAGATAAAGTGAATTTGGTGGTGGAGCAGGGAGTGGTAATCCAAGACACTTTTACCCCCGTGTTTCCACTAGTAAGTCCTGCACAAAGAATAATCATTTCCAATGTTCCTCCTTTCATCAGAAATGAGGTCCTGGAAAGGGAACTGGCTAGACACGGACAGATAGTTTCCCCAGTGAAGATGATTTCTCTGGGTTGTAGATCCCCTCTGTTAAAGCATGTGTTATCTTTCAGAAGACAGGTTTTCATGATTTTGAAAAATTAAAAAAGTGATCTGAATTTATCCATGAATTTTAGAGTGGATGACTTTGATTATACTATTTATATAACTTCAGACACGATGAAATGCTTTGGATGTGGGATGGAAGGTCATATGATTAGGTCCTGTCCTACTAAGAGGCCTGGGTCGTCTGATCAAACACCGCCATCACCCAGGGCAGGTCCAAGTGGCTCGAGCACCAACAAGGGTCGAGAGAGAACCTCTGGGACTCTGGGAGGAAAGGAACAGGAGAAGGTCTGGTGGAGAAGACAGGACAAGGTGAGAAGGTGCAGGGGGGGGGAGATGCCTGGTGGAGGGAGTAGAACAGGGTAAGCAGGTGCAGGAGGAGAGGAGAGGCCTGGTGGAGAAGACAGGACAAGGTGAGAAGGTGCAGGGGGATGGGGGGGCCTGGTGGAGAAGACAGGACAGGGTGAGCAGGTGCAGGAGGAGAGGAGAGGCCTGGTGGAGAAGACAGGACAAGGTGAGAAGGTGCAGGGTGGGGTGGACCTGGTAGAGGGGGCAGAACAGGGTGAGAAGGAGGAGGGGGTAGACCTGGTAGAGGGGCAGAACAGGGTGAGCAGGTGCAGGAAGAAAGAGGTTTGGTAGCGGAGGCAGGATTAAATGTGAATTCTAATTGGAAAAAAGTGGAGAAAAAGGGAAGAGCGAAGGCTGTTGAGGAGATCACTGAGGTCGAGGAGGGTGAAGAAGTGGGAGGTCAGAAGACAGGGGTCGGAGGTGAAGAAAGAACCAGATTGGGCAAATGCACTGGATCAGCTGCTGGAGAAGTAGAGTGTAGCATAAATGAGGAGGAAATGGAACTTGATGCTGATATTACCAAAATGTCCCAAAAAAGGAAAACTGAGGTCAGTCAAACTGACTCTAAAGCAAGAAAAGAGTGCCAACCTGATCAGCAGGTAGACAGTGACAGTGGAGACTCTGACTTCATTGATGAGGCGGAGTCTCTGCCTCCACTCAGTCTCAGGCTGACAGCAGGAGGGATGGGTATTCTTTATACTAGAATAAAAAGTTTTCTACAGGATACTAAAGGCTCAAGGGCAGTTAAGGTGGAACGTTTTTTCCTGACGTAAAGCTATTTGTTGAGTCCGCTAAATGTCTAATGAAACGCAATAACAAGATTGACGAAGGTTTCTCTGATCAGGAGATTTATCGTTTAAGGAAACATGTTCAAAGGTCAAGATCAAAAATCTCCAATGATGGTTAAGTTATCTGGTCTCCTTTTATTATTTTATGTCCTGCAATTTGGATATTTTCTCATGGCAGAATTTAAAGTAGGTACCCTAAATTTAAATGGTGCAAGAGATGATGCAAAGAGGGCATCTCTTTATCAATTAATGGATTTAAAAAATATTGATGTGATGCTTGTCCAAGAGACACACAGTACTGAGGATAATACAGTGGCTTGGAAAAGAGAATGGAATGGAGAAATAGTTTTAAGCCATAACACCAGTACTAGTGGTGGAGTGGGGATTTTATTTTCCAGAAAATTTTTGCCACAGTCATGTGAGATTGAGGAGTTTTAAAGGGACGTCCTTTTAGAAGTAAGAGTGTTATATGAGAAGGTGAAAATGGTATTTATTGTTGTTTATGCCCCAAATATTGGTTTGGAAAGAATGTGTTTTTTAGATTCTTTGGCTGATGTTATTAAGGTTGTGATAATGAAGAGTTTTTATTTCTGGGAGGGATTTTAACTGTACTGTTAACCCCGTTTTAGATAGGAACCATCAAGAGCCTCACTCTGCATCTCGTAGTCGTCTGTCTAGGGTGATTGAGACGTATGAGCTGAGTGATGTGTGGAGATGAATGCATCAAAAGCAGAGGCAATACACATGGGTTCACACTAGAGATAATTTATTATCATTGGCCAGACTTGATCGGTTTTATTGTTTTAAACACCATTTTAGTGTTTTTAACAATTGTTATATAACCCCTGTTGGTTTTACTGACCATTATCTTGTGTACTGTTCTGTTTTTATCAAGTGTGTAAAGCCACAAAGTGCTTACTGGCATTTTAATACGTCTCTTTTAACTGATCAAAATTTTGTGGACGCTTTTACCTTCTTATGGAAGGTTCATAAGCAGGCAAAGGCCAGTTTTATCTCACTACAGCAGTGGTGGGATGTGGGGAAGTGCAAAATTAAGCAGTTCTGCCAACAGTACACTCTAAATGTTACTAGGCATATCGCCAGGTCTATGAAGGCTCTGGAGATTGATGTGGAGGAGCTTCAAGAGCTAGCAGAATCCACAGGAGATCGAGGCCATATTGGAGCTCTCAAAGTTAAAAAGTCTGCTCTGGCTGACCTGTTAGGTATTTCAGCACAGGGTGCTCTGGTGAGGTCACGTTTCAGAAACATCTCAGAGATGGATGCATCTTCCCGTTTTTTTTTCGGTCTGGAGTGCAAGAATGGGCAGAAGAGGTTCATCCACAGCATGCGCTCAGACACAGGTCAGATACTGTCTGAGTCCACTGACATCAGGAGGCATGCTGTGGTTTTTATAGTAGCCTTTTCCAGTGTGAACTGAAGAGGAGCAGGAGGAATCTCATGGTTTCTATGAAGGCCTACCAAAGGTAGAGAAAGAGTCCAGTGCAGAGTTGGAGGCGGATGTGTCTCTTGATGAGCTCCATACTGCCCTGCAGAGCATGGAAAATGGGAAAGCTCCGGGTATAGACGGATTACCTGTTGAGTTCTATAAGAATATGTGGGCAGTGTTGGGGAAGATCTCCTGATGGTGCTCGGAGACAGTCTTATTGGAGGGCAGCTGCTGCTGAGCTGCAGGAGGGCAGTTCTCACACTGTTGCCAAAGAAGGGAGACTTAATGGAGATCAGGAACTGGAGACCTGTCTCACTTTTGTGTACAGAATACAAGCTCCTCTCCAAGGTGCTAGCTACCAGGCTGAGAGAGGTAATGGGGCAGGTGATCCATCGTGACCAGACCTATTGTGTGCCTGACAGGTTGGTCAGTGACAATGTGTTTCTGATTCGGGATTTTTTGGACATCTCCAGTGCATTGGGTTTGGAAACTGGTCTTATTTCCATAGATCAGGAAACAGCTTTTGACAGGGTTGAACACCAGTACTTGTGAAAACTCTAGAGGCCTTTGGTTTCAGCCCAGGTCTCATAGCCAAGATCAAGGCCTTGTACAGTAACATTGAGAGTGTGCTTAAGATTAATGGTGGTTTGAGTGCTCCTTTTAAAATCCAGAAGGGTATTAGGCAGGGTGTTCATTGTCGGAATGCTGTATTCCCTGGCATTTGAACCCCTGCTACACAGGCTCAGGGCAGGCATCTCGGGGGTAAGTGTCCCTGGTTGCATTGCACCTTTTAAGCTTTCAGCATATGCAGATGACTTGGTTATTTTTATAAATAAACAAGAGGACATCAATGTGTTAGTTGAAAATGTGGGACGTTTTGCTTTGATTTCCTCAGCTAAGGTCAATTGGGGGAAGAGCGAAGCACTCATGGTGGGTACGTTGTGCAGTAGACTCACTTTACCAGGGGGCCTGCATTGGAAAAAGGGAGGTTTCAAATATCTGGGAGTGTTTTTAGGGGATGAGACTTTTAAAAGGAAAAACTGGGAAAACGTACTGGAAATAGCTCAAGGCCGTTTAAAGAAATGGAAGTGGATTGTGCCAAACATGTCGTATAGGGGCCGTGTTCTGGTAATCAATAACCTAGTGTCTTCTAAACTGTGGCATCGTTTGATGTATGTTGATCCCCCAATAGACCTTCTCCCTAAACTTCAAGCTTGTTTTTTAGATTTTTTCTGGGACAAGCTGCACTGGGTGCCCCAGAGTGTTTTGTACCTGCCCAAGGAGGAGGGTGGGCAGGGTATTGTGCATCTGTGCAGTAGGGGTGCAACTTTTCGACTCCAGTTCATTCAGAGACTTTTTTATGGACCAAAAGACTTGGTGTGGAGGCCGGTGGCTTGTGCCATACTGCAACAGCTTGGAGGACTGGGACTGTCGAATTCTCTGTTTTTGATAGATTTTAGCGGTGCTCGGTTAAATGTTCTGCCTGTTTTTTACTGTGTACTTTTTAAAACATGGAGTTTGTTCGATAAAGGACCGCTGGATTACTCAAAATCACTGTTCTGGCTTTTGAAGGAGCCAGTTGTGCTGGGAGCACGTTTGGACGTAGCTGGTGGGCCAGGTCTGACACTTTCCGGGCAGCTCTGCAGGTCAAAGATCACCACACTGGGCCATGTTGTGGAATTGACAGGAGCGAACATGGACAATGCTGCTGCTCTTGCTTCACGCTTGGGAGTGAAATCCATCAGGACGGTCAGCATGATGCTGGGAAAATGGAAGCAGGGGCTCAGTGAGATAGAACGTTGCATGTTGACACAGTTTAAAAACAGGTCTCTTCGTCCTAGTGATGAGGATATGTTTCCTACGTTTAAGCTGCAGCCTGATTTAAAAAATTGCACAGGGCCTCTTTTAGCAATGGGAAATGTTTCTGGTGTGTTTTTTGATGAGGGTGATGGAAAATGTTTGTACAGACTGTTAGTCAAGGTTCTCAACAAGGAGAAGCTCAACGGGAGAGGTGACACTCCCTGGAGAGCGCACCTTGGTCTCAGTGATGAGGTGAAACCAGAGTGGCGAGCACTGTACAAACCACCGTTATTCAAAAGAATTGGCGATCTGCAGTGGAGGGTTTTACATGGCATAGTGGCTGTCAATTCTTTTATTTCCATATTGAACCCTAACGTCTCACATGACTGTCCTTTTTGTGCGGAAAGGGAAACAGTTTTCCACTGTTTTCTGGACTGTTCCAGGCTGCTGCCTCTGCTAGGGTTACTAGAGAGACTTTTCCAGTCCGGTGAAGAAGTGTTCTCGAAAGAGAGGTACATTTTAGGTTTTAAATACTGTAGAAGGGAAAAAAGCAAGTGTCAAATTTTTTATTTCATTTTAGGGAGAGCAACGATGGCTGTGTATCTCAGTAGGAGGAATAAGATAGGACAGATCTTGGATCATGATGCTGTATGTCTGTTCAGAAAAATTATCAAAGCCAGACTGAGCATAGATTTAAATTATTATAGAGCATTGAACAACCTAGATCAGTTCACTGATATATGGGCACATAAAGGAGTGTTGTGCTCTGTAATGGAAGATGAGTTGGTGTTGGCAATTGACCTGATTTGAGTTTTTTCTTTGTTGTGGTTGATTTTTTGTTGTTGGTGGTGTTTTCTTTTGTTGTTTTGTTGTTGTTGTGCTTTTAAGAATTTATTGTCAGATTGTTTGTAGGTGTTATTGAAAGAAAGACGAGTGTTATACAGTTGACTGTGTAATACTTTTTGTTGTAATGCTGGAATGATTTATAAATAAAGTGTTGTTAACACTTTGGTTGCCTAAGGTTAAATTCATGATATACCATAGATTGCCAGCGCTATTTGTCTATGGAGAAAGTCCCCTTCTTTGCAGGGCTATAACCTTTTAAATTCTATTGCTACATTGCCATTATTAGGGCCCATTCAAAGTCCTATATGTATTGTTCATTGTGTAGCAACGTTAAACTTTTTCATTCACATATTCATAGTAAAGTATGGTCTAATGTATAAGTATGTTTTCATCTCTTTCTGCAGCTTTCTCCAGAACGTGATATATAGCCCCAAATGCATTATATTGATGATGAAATACAGTTTGATGGCAATCAGCGCGATATAAAAAATTCCAACTAGACGTACTTCTAGAAGTTACTACACGTCATCTGATGTTGACCGGATGGGCGAGGGGGCGTTTATAATTCCGTGGGCAGCGTTATACCAATCATCTAATGTGGGTCAAATGTTGATAATAGCAGTTAGTATCGAAGACGGTAACGTTACACCGCTGAAACTCACCCCAGTCTCCATGCGCCGTTGGGCGATCATCGTCGAGTAGAAATCTTATCATTATGGGATATATTTTTACCCGGTCCATCTCCAGCTTGTATAATGGTATATACGTCCAAATCATGTTGTTTATCGAGTTATTGCCAATCGATCACCGTTGTAGCGTGACGAGCCAGAGTCCCATGAACTATAGCGAGCGCCCGGAAGTACTACGGTCGTCATGACAACCTCTATTCAACATCCTGTTTGGCGATTGCACCGATCGGCCACCAGATGGCGCTCCTGAACCGCCAGAGAGCTCAGTGGGTCCTGCTGGTGGATCTCAGGCCAGCGGCGAGGACATATGAATCCGATCGCAGATTTTTGAAATATTGATATAAGGACGCTGTACAGCGTTCCCCCGGCAACTTGAGCATGGCCAGCAATGACGTGAAAAGACGTTTCATGGCAGTCAAAGTGTTAAAATTCAAAACATCTCTCTCTCTCTCTCTCTCTCTCTCTCTCTCTCTCTCTCTCTCTCTCTCTCTCTCTCTCTCCTCTCTCTCTCTCTCTGTCTCTCTCTCACACTCTCCCCCCCCCTCTCCTCTCTCTCTCTCTCTCTCTCTCTCTCTCTCTCTCTCTCTCTCTCTCTCCCCCCCTCTCTCTCTCTCTTTCTCTCTCTCTCTCTCTCTCTCTCTCTCTCTCTCTCTCTCTCTCTCTCTCTCTCTCTCTCTCTCTCTCTCTCTCTGGTACGACAGGTAGAGCAGGATCACAGTGACTGGACAGCTGGTATCTCCCCCTGACCGGCCCCCGTTCTCGAGCCACCTTCAGGACCCAGTCCCCTAATCCCTTATCCCTGATCTCTGATCCCTAATCCCTGATCCCAGTCCCTGATCCCTGATCCCTGATTCCAGTCCCTGATCCCTGATCCCTGATCCCAGTCCCTGATCCCTGATCCCAGTCCCAAAAAAAAAACCAAAGACATTAAGGAGAAGGAGAACGATAAACAACAACAAACAACCTTTACAGGTGGAATGACTCAAAATGAGAGGAGTAGATAGAAATAAGAAAATACAGCAAGTCCAAAAAATCATAAATAAAGATGTTTATAGAACAAACTGAAATAAGTCACAAAGGCACCTCCTAAACGTAAAAAAAAAAAGTGTTCAGTCAATATACATAATATATATGCAATATACAATCAGGTGCAATCAAGCCCACACACCTGCCCTACTAAGGGGCAATTAACCACGGAGTCCAGTGATTGACAGCTGTCCGTCACAGGATCACCACACACAACAAGTAAAAACCGTGACAGAAGCAGGTGAACACGCTAGGGGGAGGAGGGGAAAAAGTGGTAATAATTCAAGATGGCGGAAATGGCAGTTTCATGACTATGACGGATAACGGACCAGAACATAAACTAATCTGAAAATGTAACGTTCAGCCTGACGGTGGCGCTAGAGGAAAGGTCATGGGGTCACCAGAATCAATAGGCTTCTTCCTCTAGGGGTCATGAACCTGCACCGCGAATCTGAAAAGATTCAAACGAAAGCTATTGAAGTTATCATGTTCACAAGTAGAATATTCATGTTTGGCTTGATGATGGCGCTAGAGGAAAGGTCATGGGGTCACCAGAATCAACAGGGTTCATCCTCTCGGGGTCATAGATGTGCACAGCAAATTAGAAAAGATTTGAATGAAAGCTATTCTAGTTATCGGCGTTAATACAAACACTGTAAGCAGCGGCTCAAGGTAAAACCCTAATACCGTGGTTATGGTTATATGTCATTCAGGGATATAATTAGACGGGGTTGACCTTTTACTCCTGTGGAATATTTACTGCACACACGCCATATTTACTGTTATAAGCCTACATCCTATATGTCAATATTATCCATGTCTGCACCCTGGGAGCTTTCACTTTAATAGAGCCTCTAATCATTGCATGATGACAGTGTACTGCTAGCTTAACCCTTTCCCTACCACAGTACAGAAGGTTCTGTATCGTTATGGCTTCGCTCAGCACCTAGTTGCACTGTACTTCACTTCGTGCATAAACACTGAATAAAAAATTCCACCATGTACCTTTACATCCCAACATTCGTCTGACCACACCCCCTTCCGCTTACCTTCATAAGCAGGTGTGTGGTCACCTACTCGCCTCCTTCTTCACTTTCACCACAAGGAAGTGCCTTCGGTAGATCCCCACTTGACGAGGTTGTTAGCTGAAGAAAGTTGAGACGTGTTTACATTGTGCTTATTTTTTTTTCTCTCATAAATATTCGATAGAAAAACCTAAGTCATAATGTCTACTCCGGAGAGTCGTGTTCGCAGATCCACTCTCCACCAGCGGTTCTCCATTTCCGCCTCCGTCATGCGTTCTGGTGCTGGGCTGTTGCCTCTCTCGTGGTTAGCAGCCACGCCCGGTAGGCGTCCGATGGGTAGTTTGCCTCTCCGAGGACCTGGTGCACCGGTGCCGTCGCCTTTGCGATGGCCTGGTCCTGGCTCTGGTTCCTCTGTTTCCGGGGAATTGTCCGCTGTTGAGCGGCCGGTTCCTTTGGTTCCCGAGGATTTGAGACGCAAACCTTTTGCGTCGGCTCGCTCCCGTCGCAAGATGGTGGCTTGCAGACGCGAACGGCCCGGGTTTGGTGAGTTGCTGGAGCCCAGTGAGGATACGTCGGTCTCTACATGCCCGATGGAAACAGAGGATTACATGGTAGAGGCGGACGGGTTCTTATTTGAAGGCCCGGTGGAGGCATGTATCCCGCCCGTCCAGGTAACACTGGAGGGGGGTGAAATGTCTCCTTGGGGCGCCTTGTTTGAAGATGTTGGAGATGAACCTCTAACTCGTCGGCAAGATGCCCTGCTATCAGCCACATCGGAGTGTGGCTCCTTGACCAGTGGAAGCCTGCTGTATGTGAGGGATGTGGGCTCGGCGGAGGAAAGTCTGCAGGGGGAACTGCAGGCTTTGTTTCCCGAGCTTATGGCGGTGGTGGCAGTCGCAAACGGCGTGCCGCTGCCGCATCCACTGCCTGTTCCTGTCCCTGATGATCTAATAGGTCATCTATGGCAGCGTCGCCCGGTGAGAGGGGTGGACGTTGTCTACCCATTTTTCCCCTCAATGGGGGCCTATGTTCGTCAGGGCCAGGTGGTGTCCCACATCATAGGCCTCACCCCCGCCTATGTACAAGTTACGCGGGTGGCGGGTTTGGTCGACGGTATGAGAGAGGGCGTGCCACGGCTTGATAGGCCGATGGCCGCTCTCCTCTGTCCGGAGGTGGTGTGGGAGCCGTTACGCAAGCCGGTTCCTCAAGGGAAATCGGCGAGGCGGTTGGCTTACTGGAGCGACCAGTCACTTATCTCCGGAACACAATCTCTGGCTGCCGCGTCTAACATCGCGCAGCTGGCAAGATTCATGTCGGGGATATTGACGGGCGGCATGGAGCAGAGTGATGTACAACATGACCAGCTCTCCCAGGCGGCAGGAGCTGTCCTACATCTGACTCAGCTGCAGGCCATAGCCGCTGGGAAAGTGCGCGCCCTGGCAACTCTAACCCAGCGGCACCTTTGGCTGGAGCAGGCCCGTGTGCCGGAGAAGAAGAGGCTTCCTCTTCTGACGGCAACCCTCTCCGATGCTGGACTGTTAGGGAAGGCCCTGCAGTTGATGACCTCGACGTGCAGAGAAATGCAGGAGGAACGCTCCGTGCTCCAACCTCATTTTCCCCCTCCCGACGTCGCCGGTGGAGTCAGACGGCTGCCACGTCGTCGAGCGTCTTCCGCCGTGGCTGCTGCTACTACCACCGCTACTGCTGGTCCTTCGAGGAAGAAGGCCAGGAGGAGAGAGGGCGCCTCCGCTGCAGCCGGCCCATCTACGCCCGGAGGAGACGGTAGGGATCGTCGAGACCAGCCGCCTATTGTCTACCGTCCCTCCGGGGCTTCCCGGGGTGGCAAATCCCGAGCGGCTCGAGGCGGCAGGCGCCGCTAGATCCAGTGACTTTTTTCCCCTGCGGTCCCCTCTGTTTACCCCGCCCCGGCCCTCCCATATACTTTTGTTAAGAAATAAAAAGTCCCCTTTCTTCACCAAACATATGATGAGGTTGCAAAGTGTGAATCTTCACTAGTATGCGTTGATAGGAGGGTTACGTTCGTGATATGAGCTTAAGCAAGATTTTCCACCTCGGCCTGAGGCTCCACATGAAGGTAGAGGCTAGTTGTATGTTCTGTTGCTTACACAAGTAATGTTGAGCTACAACACTGTTGTGTTAGTTGCAGTAATGCTCGTATGAACACGTACCACACACACACGCGACTTGGTTTTGTTGTAAACCCTGTTCACAGTTATCTGTGGGTAGCGTGCATTGTATTAGCTTGCGCTATTTCATTAGCATTTCTACCAAAGGTGTCATATGCTAAAGTTGTTGTTGTGTGCAAATCAGAAGGGCTTGTGAGGGGGTGCCGAATAAACCCATCCTTCCCTCTTCTGATTGGTCAAGGGGTTTTACTCATCTCTTGTCAGTCCAGTCAGGGCCAAGCCGTTAGGCGACTTGGCAGGGAGGGGGGGGGGGGGGAAGGGTGGCCCTGACTCTGCTCCTATTAACAGGCGTTGAGTGTTGGTTTTCCCCCCGTCATAGCACACGTCACTACGCACGTTGCTGTTGACGATGGCTTCCGTGAGTTAGACCTGTACGTACGGTCTGTTGCTGTCAAAGTGTCGGGATAGAGCGTAGGACTTACGGGACTTACGGGTCCGCTACGCTCGATATATGTGTAACTTGAGTCGGTTGGTCACATGACTCGAGGTTACCATGGCTTTTTCACTCTATGACTCACGTGGGAAGGCTCTCTGGGGAATTTCCGTCTAAAACCTCTGTGGTGGGGGTGACTGGATATAAAAATGTGAACAGTTTTTGTCCTCAGCTGTGTCAAATGGGATTCATGTTAGTCGGTGCTTCCTTTCTTTTTAATAAAAGAGTGTGGAGTATAGGAAGCACCACACCCTCCTTGTCGTTTCTCCCAGGTGCCTTGGGGATTCAATGAAGGGTCTAAATAGCCTGTTCATTGATGTGGTTGTGTCCCGACGCATGCATAGTGCTAGCTCGGGGTGTTTCTGATAAGACTCATGCGGGTAACTAGTACGCCTTGGTTGCTTGTTGTTAAAACAGCGTTTTTATAAAGCAACTGGGATGGAGGTTTATCCTCTTCCGGGAACCTGTTACTGGTTCTCGACGGATTCTCGTTCATATCTGGGGGATGTTAACGGAATAGATCAGGACATAGGTAGAGGGGTTTCACGCCCTTGGGGTGGGCCACCGCGCACGGTTCACACCGGCCGTCTGGGTGGCGCCCTCTTTTCATGTTTTTTGATCGACGCGCATATCTGCCCCTTCTTCCGGAGTAGGCATGTCGGCGTGGTTAGGGCACGGGACTGGTTCTGGTCATGCTGGTCCAGGTCAGTTAACCCGTTTGTCCGCCGGGGATGCAGATCTGCTGTTCTGGTACCCTGAGGGACTTGGGCTTTTTTCAGGGGAAAAAAGGCCGGGTCGGCCCAGGGCGTCACAAGGTTAGGCGTTATGGAGACCCTTGTTGGGTACTCTTTTGTACCTGGCACTATCATAAGGGGCTGGTTCTCTTCTTCGCACATCTCTCGCGCATGGCGGGGAGAGGGCTGTTGGGGTGGTCTTCTGGACCTCCTCTGGTAACCTGTGTGCTTCCCGAGCCGCCGGGCCCGGTCCGAAGTAAAGTTTCGTTGATACCGTAGACCTGGGATAACCCCTTTTTTCTTGAGGGGTTATAGGAACAACCACTGCCTATGGTAACGACTGGGTGGTTGATTCCCTGGTGTGTTGGAGCAGTGTCAACTCCCGGGTTCTCCGGTTGAGTGTGCCCCTGCACGTTCATGACGTCTGCCAATCATGTCAGCCTTCTCTGCCTCGACCCCTCTGGGTGGGTTTTTTTTGATGGAGGCTTCGTCATGGTGATCAACAACGCCAGCATACGCCCATTCCGCCGGGGGGGCTGTTTCAGCTGACTCCTTTGGCGCCTGTCTCGTCCGCAGTGCTCCAGGCTCAGGTTACAGCCTGCTGCCTGGTTTCCCCGGTGCGCTGCCTGCTTCCGTTGGTTAACCTTTTGAGTGCTTACGGCCATGCTGACTGCCTGTTCTGCAGGGTCAGTGTGCCAGGCGGTGTGCTATTGGGGGGAAAGGGCCCGCTCTTGCAGGGGCCCTATCCGAATACGCTGGCGATGTGGGGGGCATTGTCACTAAGTGACCGCCTGGTGGGGTCTTGATGCCTGGCGTCATTGACCTCTCCGGGCCCCCTTTTTCCAGGGGATCCAGTCCCTTCGGTGGGTCTGGGTCTTCCTTCGCGCTCCGCTGCTACGGCCTTGCCACAGGGTTGGGTTCCTCTTGACCCCGTGATTTTGGGGGCAGTAACGAAGTTGTTCCTTCCGTTCGTTCCCAGGTGGCATGCGGGTTGTGCGTGTGTGTAGTCGTGGGGTCAAGCCACGGTCTGCTCACCCTGTGCGTTGAGTTGCTTGAGTGCCTCTTCGCACGGTCGGATCCATCTCCCTCCCGTGAACCTCCAATAGGGGGGGTAACCTCCATTAGGGAGGGTCGGGGGGCTCGGTCCTCCCCGTTCTGATGGTTGTGGGGGGCCTCAGCGGGGTACATTTGTCGGGCTATGGCTCCCGCTCAGCCCCTGTTGTGCAACTAGGTGCTGAGCGAAGCCATAACGATACAAAACGCAAGGTTATGTATATAACCCAGTTCTGTTAGTTATGGTGCGCTCAGCACCTAGGACGCCGCTGCGGCCCTTGATCTCGCCTTGTGGTGAAAGTTTGGGAAGGAGGCGAGTAGGTGACCACACACCTGCTTATGAAGGTAAGCGGAAGGGGGTGTGGTCAGACGAATGTTGGGATGTAAAGGTACATGGTGGAATTTTTTATTCAGTGTTTATGCACGAAGTGAAGTACAGTGCAACTAGGTGCTGAGCGCACCATAACTAACAGAACTGGGTTATATACATAACCTTACGTTAACCCTTTACTATCACACTACAGACAGTTAACCATCTGTAGTGTGGTAGTGAAAGGGTTAACCCTTTGTCGTGTGGCAGTGAAAGGGTTAACCGTCTGTAGTCTCGGTGTAGCTCAGACTTAACCGTTTCACTACCACACTACAGAAGGTTAACCGTTTCACTACCACACTACAGAAGGTTAACCGTTTCACTACCACACTACAGAAGGTTAACATTTCACTACCACACTACAGATGGTTAACCGTTTCACTACCACACTACAGAAGGTTAACCTTTCACTACCACACAACAGAAGGTTAACCCTTTCACTACCACACTACAGAAGGTTAACCTTTCACTACCACACTACAGAAGGTTAACCTTTCACTACCACACTACAGAAGGTTAACCTTTTCACTACCACACTACAGAAGGTTAACACTTTCACTGCCACACTACAGAAGGTTAACCTTTTCACTACCACACTACAGAAGGTTAACACTTTCACTGCCACACGACAAAGGGTTAACCCTTTCACTACCACACTACAGAATGTTAACCTTTCACTACCACACTACATACGGTTAACCCTTTCACTACCACACAACCGCAGGTTAACCTTTCACTACCACACTACACACGGTTAACCCTTTCACTACCACACTACCGCAGGTTAACCTTTCACTACCACACTACAGAAGGTTAACCTTTCACTACCACACTACAGAAGGTTAACTCTTTCACTACCACACTACATATGGTTAACCTTTCACTACCACACTACAGACGGTTAACCCTTTACTATCACACTATAGAAGGGTAACCTTTCACTCCCACACTACATATGGTTAACCCTTTCACTGCCAAACAACAAAGGGTTAACCCTTTCACTGCCACACTACAGAAGGTTAACCTTTCACTACCACACTACAGAAGGTAAACCTTTCAGTACCACACTACAGAAGGTTAACCCTTTACTATCACACTATAGAAGGTTAACCTTTCACTACCACACTACAGACGGTTAACCCTTTCACTGCCACACAACAAAGGGTTAACCCTTTCACAAGCACACTACATAAGGTTAACCCTTTCACTACCACACTACAAACGGTTAACCTTTCACTACCACACTACAGAAGGTTAACCATTTCACCACCACACTACAGATGGTTAACCCTTTCACTACCACACTACAGACGGTTAACCCTTTCACTGACACATGACAAAGGGTTAACCCTTTCACTACCACACTACAGAAGGTTAACCCTTTCACTACCACACTACAGACAGTTAACCCTTTCATGGACACATGACAAATGGTTAACCCTTTCACTACCACACTACAGAATGTTAACCCTTTCACTACCACACTGCATATGGTTAACCTTTCACTATCACACTACAGAATGTTAACCCTTTACTATCACACTATAGAAGGTTGACCTTTCACTACCACACTACAGGAGGTTAACCCTTTCACTGCCACATGACAAAGGGTTAACCCTTTCACTACCACACTACAGAAGGTTAACCTTTCACTACCACACTACATAAGGTTAACCTTTCACTACCACACTACAGCCGGTTAACCCTTTCACTACCACACTACACACGGTTAGTGTTAACCGGTTAACCTTCTGTAGTGTGGTAGTGAACGGTTAACCTTCTGTAGTGTGGTAGTGAACGGGTTAAGTCTGAGTTACACGAGACTCCAAGACACACTCTTTTCCACGAGTTCCAGGCTCGTCGTACCTTCTCTCAGCCAGACTGCGCGGACAGAAACGATAGGTTATGACTATAACCAAGTTCTGTTAATTAGGGGTGACGCTTGGCATCACTCATGCACTCCCTCGCGTACGTGCATGCGCACTGAATAAATTCCACAAATGGACCTTTAATACCAGTATTAGTCTGACCACACCCCTCATCAGCTTACCTTCATAAGCAGGTGTGTGGTCACCTGCTCTCCTCCTACCCAAGCTTTCACCACAAGGTGAGGTCAAGGGCTGCAGCGGCGTCGGATGCCAAGCGTCACCCCTAATTAACAGAACTTGGTTATAGTCATAACCTATCGTTCTGTTTCATTAGGGGATCCGCTTGGCATCACTCATGCACATAGGGAGGCCAAGCGGAGCCACTGGCCGACAAATACACCCCGCTGAAGGCCCCCCACAACCAACAGAACAGGGAGGGCCGAGCCCCCCCGACCCCCCCTAATGGAGGGCACCCCCCCTATTAGAGGTTTCCCGGGAGGGCGACGGACCCGACCGTGCGAAGAGGCACTCAAGCAACTCAACGCACAGGGTGAGCAGACAGTGGCTTGACCCCACGACTACACACACGCACAACCCGCATGCCATCTGGGAACGAACGGAGGGAAACAACCTCGTTACTGCCCCCAGAATCACGGGGTCAAGGGCAAACCCAACCCTGTGGCAAGGCCGTAGCAGCGGAGCGCGAAGGAAGACCCAGACCCACCAAAGGGACTGGACCCCCTGGAACGGGGGCCCGGAGAAGTCCATGATGCCAGCATCAAGACCCCACCAGGTGGGCACTTAGTGACCCCGCCCCCCACATCGCCAGCGTATTCGGACAAAGGCCCCTCAGCCGAGCGGGCCCTGACCTCCCCAACAGTACACCGCCTGGCACACTGACCCTGCAACAGGCAGTCAGCATGGCCGTAAGCACACAAAAAAGGTTAACCAACGGAAGCAGGCAGCGCACCGGGGAAAACCAGGCAACAGGCTGTTAACCCTAGCCTGGAGACTGCAGACGAGACAGGCGCCAGAAAGGACAGCTGAACACAGCCGCCCCGGCGGAAGGGGCGTATGCTGGCGTTGTTGCATGACCAAGCCTCCATTTAAAAAAAAAACACCCAGAGGGGTCGAGGCAGAGAAGGCTGACACGATTGGCAGACGTCATGAACGTGCAGGGGCACCCTCAAACCGGTTAACCCGGGAGTTGACACTGCAGCAACACACCAGAGAACCAACCACCCAGGTGTTACCCTATGCGGTGGTTGGTCCCATAACCCCTCAGGAAAAAACCCCAAAACACACCGCAGCCTGTGTTCCAGTTTCCAACAGGGTCATCCCGGGCCTACGGGTCAACGAAAACATTACTTCGGACCGGGCCCGGTGATACGGGGAGCACAGGGTCCCCCGAGGAGGTCAAGACCACCCCAACAGGCCCCTCTTCGCCATGCGTAAGAGAAGAGCGTAAGAATGGAAAACCAGCCCCAGCACCCCGTACTTGGTATTCCCAGGAGGTCACCCAACCAAGTACCAACCAAGACCAACCTGCATGGCGGCCGAGATCCGACGAGATCGGGCGTGTACAGGTTGGCACGGCCGTAAGCCATTACGACAGTGTAGAATACAATGTACCCAACAAGGGTTCCATAGCGCTCAACCCTGTGACACCCGGACCGACCTAGCATTTTTCCTCCTGAAAAAAGCCCAAGTCCCTCAGGGTACCAGAACAGCAGATCTGCATCCCCGGCGGACAACGGGTTTAACTGATCCGGACCAGCGTGACCAGAACCAGTCCCGTGCCCTAACCACGCCGACATGCCAACTCCAGGAGAAGGGGCAGATATGCGTGTTGACCTTAAACATAAAAAGAAGGCGCCACTCAGACGTTTCGGTGCGAACCGCGCCCGGCGGCCCACCCCCAGGGCGTGAGACCCTTCCACATATGTTCAGATCCATTCCGTTATCATCCCCTGATATGAACGAGAACCCGTCGACAACCACACAGGGCGTCGGAAGAGGAAAAACCCCCATCCCAATTGCTTTATAAAAACGCTGTTTTAACCCCAAGCAATCAAGGCGCGCCAGTCAGTTACCTAATGTCCAACAGAACATCCTGAGCTAGCACTATGTGTGCGTTGGGCATACCCACATCAATAATAGGCTATTTAGACCATCTTATTGAATCCCCAAGACGCCCAGGGGAACGACAAGCGGGCGGGATGCAAACAACTCCATGAATGAATGAATGAAAACTTTAACCAACAGATTGCAGAAAGGGTACAACATAGTACGGCTCAATACACACAATCGGTAAGGGGAGGCAGACCTGAGAAAGACGTTAGTCTTGTTTCCATCAGAGGCCCCCATTTCCAATTCATATAGACACATCCAACTCTTTATAATAAAGAAGAAGCATCACCCGTATGAACCCAACTGCACAGCTGGGAGTAAAAAACCCGTTTTCACATGATTTTACATCCAGTCACTCTTTTTAATCAGAGAGTAAAGACTAGACCCTCCCAGAAACCTTCCCACACGAGTTGTAGTCATGAGAAAGACATGCCAACTGTGAGTCACGTGACCAACTGACTAAAGTTACACATAAATCGAGCGCAGCAGACCCGTGAGCCCTACGCTCTAACTCGACACCTTAAGACACCGTAACTCATGGAAGGCGTCGCCATAGCAACACCGCTACGACGGGGGGAAACCCTGCCGGCTCCTGTTTGTAATAGGAGTTGGCAGGATAACCCCCCCCCCCCCCCCCCCCCCCCCTGCCAAGACGTCCTACCGGCTCGGCCCTGACTGGCTCAGCAGAAGAGATAAAAATCTCCTAAACCAATCAAGTGGAAAGGAGGGGTTTATTCGACACCCCCCACAAAAAACCCTTCGTTCCCTACACACAGAAAACAACCGTAGCCATTTTGAAAACCTCCGGTAGAATGCTAATGTATAGCGTAAGCTAATACAATGCCCGCTACCCACAAAATGTGAACAGGATTTACAACAAAAAACAAGTCGTATGTGTGTGAATCCTACACCTGTTGACTATGTCGTACATAGCAAAAACGCTGACCGAGAGTAACGGCTAGGCCGTGGAACGTGTGTGTACGAGTATTACTGCAACTAACAACACAGCATTGTGAGACACATATACTTAGTTCAAGCAATGGAATAACACCAGTTTCTACCTGCATGTGGAGCGTCAGGCTAATAGAACCCCCTATGACTGAGTGTATGTTGCAGACCTTGCTTAATCTCGTAACACAACACGACTCATCTCACAACGTAAAAGTGCAGATTCATATTTACACAACCCCACCATATGATTTGTTGAAGAAACACACAGTTTGTTTGCCAAAAAACATAGTCCCCCTCATGTCGGGGAATTTTTTATTATCACAAGTTTTTTAAGGCACAAAATCATAGAGGGGCCGGGGAGGGTGTAAAGGAGAGGGGACACAGAGGGGAAAAGTCACTCTCAGCGGCGTCTGCCACCTCGCGCCGCTCGAGTCTTGCCACCCCGAGGAGCCCCGGAGGGACGGTAGGTTACTGTCTGCTGGTCTCGACGTTCCCTACCGTCTCCTCCGGTCGTGGATGGGCCGGCGGTAGCAGAAGCGCCGTCTCTTCTCCTGGCCTTCTTGGAGGGGCCAGCAGTGGCGGCGGAGGCAGTGGTAGGGACGACGGAGACAGCTCGACGTCGTGGAAGCCTTCTGACTCCACCAGCAAGGACGGGAGGCGGAAAATGGGGTTGGAGGATGGATCTCTCCTCTGCCATCTCTCTGCATGTAGAGGTCATCAACCGCAGGGCCTTCCCGAACAGACCAGCGTCGGAGAGGGCGGCCGTCAGAAGAGGGGCTCTCTTCCGTTCCGGCACACGGGCCTGCACCAGCCAAAGATGACGCTGGCCCAGGGTGGCCAGGGCGCGCACTTTCCCCATGGCTATGGCCAGCACCTGGGTAAGGTGCAGGACAGCTCCTGCCGCCTGGGTGATCTGATCGCATTTTACCTCGTTCAGATCTGTGCCGCCCGTCATAATCCCTGATACAAATCTAGCCAGGTGGGCGATGTTAGACGCCGCAGCCAGCGATTGTGTACCAGCGATGAATGACTGGTCACCCCAATATGCCAATCGCCTAGCCGATTTACCCTGGAGGACCGGCTTGCATAAGGGTTCCCACACCATATCCGGACAGAGGAGAGCGGCCATCGGACTATCAAGCCGAGGCACGCCCTCCCCCATACCTTTGACTAACCCCGACACCCGCGTAACTGGTACGTAGGTGGGGGTTAGTCCCATGATGTTGGAAACCGCCTGACCCTGACGAACATAGGCCCCCATTGAGGGGAAAAATGGGTAGACAACGTCCACCCCTCTCACTGGGCGACGCTGCCAGAGATGACCTATGAGATCATCAGGGACAGGAGCAGGCAATGGCAGCGGCAGCGGCACGCCGTTTGCGGCGGCGGCTACCGCCATGAGCTCGGGAAACAAAGCCCGCAGTTCCCCCTGCGGACTCTCCTCCACCGAACCCGCATCCCTCACATGCAGCAGGCTGCAACTGGTCAAGGAGCCACAGTCTGATGTGGCCGATAGTAGGGCATCCTGCTGATGAGGCCAAGGTGGTTCCTCGACATCTTCGAACAGGGAGTCCCACGGAGCCATTTCTCCCCCCTCCGGTGTTTCCTGGATAGGAGGGATACTCTCCTCCACGGGACCATCATACAAGAATCCGTCCGCCTCTTCCATGAAGTCCTCAGTTTCCATCGGAAATGCAGAGCCGGACGCATCCTCGCTGGTCTCCAGCAGTTCCCCAAAACCAGGCCGTTCGCGCCTGCACGCTACCATCTTGCGACGTGAACGGGCAGACGTGAAAAGTTTGCGTCGCAAATCCTCCGGCTCCAAGACAACCCCCCGTTCACCAACGGACGATTCCCTGGAACCAGAGGAACCAGAGTCGAGATCAGGCCATCGCCGGAGCGACGGCACCGACTCCTCGGCTCTTCGGAGAGGCAAACTATCCATCGGCTGTCTCCTGGGCTGGGTCGGCAACCACGAAAGTGGCAACAGCCCAGCACCAGAACGCACGACGGAGGCGGGAATAGAGAACCGCTGGTGAAGAGTAGGTCTAGCGGGTCTACTCTCCGAAGAATACATTATGACCCAAACTTTTTCTTTACAACAGATATGAGAGAAGAAAAAATTAAGCACAATGTAGACTTGTCACAACTCTTTTCAACTAACAACACGTCAAGTGTGGTACTACCGGGCACTTCCTTGTGGTGAAAGCGAGAAGGAGAGCAGGTGACCACACACCTGCTTATGAAGGTAAGCTGATGAGGGGTGTGGTCAGACTAATACTGGTATTAAAGGTACATTTGTGGAATTTATTCAGTGCGCGTGCACGTACGCGAGGGAGTGCATGAGTGATGCCAAGCGGATCCCCTAATGAAACAGAACATCTATTCGCTGATGCAAACGTGCATTTCTGCGCATTCGGCGCATACCATAGTGCCTCGCGCACCTACGCGGCCGACCCGGGTTCGATCCCAGCTCCCGTCGTTATTTGTCGCATTTCCTCCCCACCTCTCCTCCCGTTCGCCCTCTCCTCTGTCGGTCCTACGTGACCAATAAAGCTGTAAAAATGCTAAAAAAAATAAAATAGAATCAAATGGATCTTCAACTAGCATAGAAACTATTTCCCAGTATTGTATAGCAAGCTGTCGATGCTTGTGCGATATTCAGAATAGTGCATTGGATAGT
>NC_140168.1:138564183-138599183 GCF_963971535.1 Notolepis coatsorum | reverse complement strand
CAGAGTCCATTCTCTCCGGTTCAAATAACAAACTCAGCAAGACCGACGGCTTCTCAGTTACAGTGGGTGACAATATTGTCACAAGGAAAGAAGAAATTACCTACCTGGGTTCCATCCTAGAGGCAAATCTTTCCTGTGCCAAAATGGCATCCAATGTAATAAAAAAAGTCAACCAACAAACTCGATTCTTGTACCGGATCTCCTCACTGGTAAACAAGAATACCCTGAAGACTCTGGCAGGAGCACTCATTCAAGGGTACTACGACTATGCTTGCACCTCATGGTACCAAAGCACCTCAAAGGCGCTAAAAACTAAATTACAAACATCTCAAAACAAACTGGTCAGACTACTGCTTGACCTTACTCCTAGAACCCACCTCACCCCTGCCCACTTTGACAACCTAGGATGGCTTAGAGTAGACGACAGAGTACAGCAACTTGCAATGGGCCTGGTCTACAAGATACACTGCACGACCAAGGTACCCATGTACATGTTAAAATACTTCCCAAAGGTCAGTGAATACCACGATCACAACACCAGAGGGAGCTCCACAAATCATGTTAAACCCAGATTCGGCTCAAACAAGGGACTAAACACGTTTCGCAATTATGCCACATCAATGTGGAACGACCTACCCAAAGCTGTAAAGGAATGTGAATCACTACATGGCAGCCTATCTAGTAGTAGAAGTTTGGAGTGGGGTGTTCCACAGGGGAGCTCCCTAGGGCCCCTGCTCTACTCAGTGTTCACCAATGACCTACCGTGGGCTACTAAGAATGCCAAATTGGTTCAATATGCAGATGATTCCACCTTGTATTATGCTTCTCCATCAAATGGTATGTTTAATGATGTTATGGTTTGTAACCGACCCCAATCGCACAACACAAGACAGGTATGATGGTTTGCCAAGAAACAGATATTTATTTAGAACAGGGAAAAAGGGCACTGTCCCTTTAAGGGAGAAAACACAAAACACTGGAATAACACAAGAGGGGAAGGTAAAGTGCCTTGAAGAGGAGGGCAGGTAAAGGGAACACTATGGGAAGGTAAAGGGAACGCCTAAGGGAAGGTTAAGGGAACGCCTTGGGAAGGTTAAGGGAACGCCTTGGGAAGGTTAAGGGAACGCCTTGGGACAGAGGACTAGGGACTAGGAGAGCTAGGGATAGAGGACTAGGGACTAGGAGAACTAGGGATAGAGGACTAGGGACTAGGAGAAACTAGGGAACAGGTTCTGGGGAACAGAGGGCCAGGTTCTGGTGACAGAGGGAACAGAGGCCCGCGGAGGCGGGCTGGGGACAGGGAGGAACTGGGGACTGGTGGGAAAACATCTGGGCCGCTCTGCAGAACAGAGGAGAGGGTTAATATTCAAAGGGAAAAAACAGAGCAGATGCAGAACAGTCCAAATGACAAAGTAACAAAGTAAATACTATCTTCGTGTGAACAAACACACAGTGGGAGATGGAATGTCCAAAATAATATCCACGAGAGAACAAAAACAGAGTGGGGAACTAGGTGGAACTAGAAGGGGAGAACTTGGGACCAGGAACTAGGTGGGACTAGAAGGGGGAGAACTAAAGGAGGCAATACGCTGGGGAACAGCAGCGGGACGAGGGCAAAGGGCATTACGCTGAGTGAGTGACATCACAATCAAAACTCACCCAGGCGTATGCGTAAAGGTACAGGGACAGCAGCGGGAACGGGGGCAAAGCATTACGCTGAGTGAGTGACATCACAATCAAAACTCACCCAGGCGTATGCGTAAAGGTACAGGGACAGCAACGGGAACGGGGGCAAAAAGCATTACGCTGAGTGAGTGACATCACAATCAAAACTCACCCAGGCGTATGCGTAAAGGTACAGGGACAGCAACGGGGCGAGGGCATCGCCACCGGGTGGCTGGCTGTCCGAGCCGAGGAACAGAGCGCTGGAACAGCGGCGGTGACGAGGGCATCGTCCACCGGGTAGCCGCTGTCGGAGCCGAGGAACAGAGTGCTGGAACAGTGGCGGTGACGAGGGCATCGTCCACCGGGTAGCCGCTGTCGGAGCCGAGGAACAGAGTGCGCGCCACACCTTGGTGTGCGCGTCGGAACAGGGAGCTGGAACAGTGGCGGTGGCGAGGATGTCGTCCACCGGGTAGCCACTGTCGGAGCCGAGGAACAGAGTGCGCGCCACACCTTGGTGTGCGCGTCGGAACAGGGAGCTGGAACAGTGGCGGTGGCGAGGATGTCGTCCACCGGGTAGCCACTGTCGGAGCCGAGGAACAGGGTGCGCGCCACACCTTGGTGTGCGCGTCGGAACAGGGAGCTGGAACAGTGGCGGTGGCGAGGATGTCGTCCACCGGGTAGCCACTGTCGGAGCCGAGGAACAGAGTGCGCGCCACACCTTGGTGTGCGCGTCGGAACAGGGAGCTGGAACAGTGGCGGTGGCGAGGATGTCGTCCACCGGGTAGCCACTGTCGGAGCCGAGGAACAGAGTGCGCGCCACACCTTGGTGTGCGCGTCGGAACAGAGAGACGCCTCGGGGTGCGTCTGCGAGGAGGAGTGTGCCAAGCACGAAGGTCTGGAAGATGCGCGTCGGCGCGCTGAGGTCTGGAGAGCGTGCCAAGCTCGAAGGTCTGGAAGATGCGCGTCTGTGCGCTGGTACGGAGGAGCGTGCCAAGCTCGAAGGTCTGGAAGATGCGCGTCAGTGCGCTGGTACGGAGGAGCGTGCCAAGCTCGAAGGTCTGGAAGATGCGCGTCAGTGCGCTGGTACGGAGGAGCGTGCCAAGCTCGAAGGTCTGGAAGATGCGCGTCTGTGCGCTGGTACGGAGGAGCGTGCCAAGCTCGAAGGTCTGAAGTGGAACACTGGAATACCTCCCGTAGAGGATTAGAGAGCGCAGTACAGTGTCTCCCTCCAGGCAAATGGCGGCAGGTGGCGAAGGCTTGAGCGCATCTGGCGCGCTGGTCTGGAGTGGAACACTGGAATACCTCCCGTAGAGAATTAGAGAGCGCAGTACAATGTCTCCCTCCAGGCAAACGGCGACAGGTGGCCAAGGCCCTTGAAGATGCGCGTTGCGCGCTGGTGACTGGAGAGATCCATCTTACAGCATTGGTAGACCAGAGGATCTCCCGAAAGAGTCTAGATGTTAGAGAATATGACTCGGCATGAATACAACACGACCCCACGCCAACACGAGGGGAAGCGCCCTGGTATTTAAAGCCCACAGGGGGACTAATTAGCCTGCCATCACAGGTGCGAGAGATAATAGAATATCAAACAGGTGTGGCCACTAAGGGTAAGGAACGAGAGGGTGGGGGCTAGAGAGAGTGAGTAGGGAATTCCTAACAGTAGGCTTAAAGAAGACAGAGAATAGGGAATTCCTAACAGTAGGCTTAAAGAAGACAGAGAAAAGGTAGTGAGCAGCGGGCAAAACCTCACAGTATCCCCCCCTCCAACGGGAGCCACCCGGCGACCCAAAACAAATACAGACAGAGTGGCAGGGGGCAAAACAAGACAAAAACAAAGGCACTGGCCAAGCCAGTAGGGGAAGCCACCACAAGAGTGGGGCTAGCAAAAGAAACAGGGTCGCCGAGGGGTAACTAGGGTAGCAGAGGGGCAACTGGTCTAGAGGAACTGGGTCTAGAGAACTAGTCTAGCGAACTGGGCAAGAGAACTGGTCTAGAGAACTGGTTTAGAGAACTGGTCTAGAGAACTGGTCTAGAGGAACTGGTCTAGAGGAACTGGGTCTAGAGAACTGGTCTAGAGCAACTGGTCTAGAGGAACTGAGGGGCAAGCAGGGTAGCTAAGGGGTAACCATGGAAGCACCGGGAAAGGGCTAGCAGAGGGAAGGTTAGCTGCCAGGGCACTGATAGCTACAGGGCCTATGCTAGCTGTACTGCTACATCAACATAGAGGCTGCGCAAGCTGCCGGAGCCAGGCTAGCAGAGGGAAAGGGTAGCTGCCAGGGCACTGATAGCTACAGGGCCTATGCTAGCTGTACTGCTACATCAACATAGAGGCTGCGCTAGCTGCCGGAGCTAGGCTGGCAGACAGGGCTGGACCAGCATGAGAGCACAAGCTAGCTGGAAGGACAGTCCTAGCTGTGTGAGAAAAACTGACCTTGCTAGCTGAAAGGGCAGTCCTAGCAGTGGGATAAACTACACAAAAAAGTGGAGGCCATGCAGAGGGACCGGGTTAGCTGCTTGGGACTGGCTAGCTACAGGGCCTATGCCAGCTGCAAGGCTGCATTAACATAGAGGCTGTGCTAACAGCCGGGGCCAAGCTAGCAGACCGGGGCTCTGCTGAGGGACTGGGTTAGCCGCCAGGGCATGGCTAGCTACAGGGGGATCAAACAGGGCAAAACGGGAAGCAAACAGGGGAGCTAACCGGGGAGACTAACAAGGGAGCTAAACAGGACTAACAAGGAAGCTAAACTGGGCTAAACAGGGGAGCTAGAGGGGACAAGAAAAAAAAAGGCAAACTCAACATACACAGTCTGTGCTGGCTGGGGTCGTAGACTTGGTGGGGTCGTACTGTTTGGTTTGTAACCGACCCCAATCGCACAACACAAGACAGGTATGATGGTTTGCCAAGAAACAGATATTTATTTAGAACAGGGAAAAAGGGCACTGTCCCTTTAAGGGAGAAAACACAAAACACTGGAATAACACAAGAGGGGAAGGTAAAGTGCCTTGAAGAGGAGGGCAGGTAAAGGGAACACTATGGGAAGGTAAAGGGAACGCCTAAGGGAAGGTTAAGGGAACGCCTTGGGAAGGTTAAGGGAACGCCTTGGGAAGGTTAAGGGAACGCCTTGGGACAGAGGACTAGGGACTAGGAGAGCTAGGGATAGAGGACTAGGGACTAGGAGAACTAGGGATAGAGGACTAGGGACTAGGAGAAACTAGGGAACAGGTTCTGGGGAACAGAGGGCCAGGTTCTGGTGACAGAGGGAACAGAGGCCCGCGGAGGCGGGCTGGGGACAGGGAGGAACTGGGGACTGGTGGGAAAACATCTGGGCCGCTCTGCAGAACAGAGGAGAGGGTTAATATTCAAAGGGAAAAAACAGAGCAGATGCAGAACAGTCCAAATGACAAAGTAACAAAGTAAATACTATCTTCGTGTGAACAAACACACAGTGGGAGATGGAATGTCCAAAATAATATCCACGAGAGAACAAAAACAGAGTGGGGAACTAGGTGGAACTAGAAGGGGAGAACTTGGGACCAGGAACTAGGTGGAACTAGAAGGGGGAGAACTAAAGGAGGCAATACGCTGGGGAACAGCAGCGGGACGAGGGCAAGGGGCATTACGCTGAGTGAGTGACATCACAATCAAAACTCACCCAGGCGTATGCGTAAAGGTACAGGGACAGCAGCGGGAACGGGGGCAAAGCATTACGCTGAGTGAGTGACATCACAATCAAAACTCACCCAGGCGTATGCGTAAAGGTACAGGGACAGCAACGGGAACGGGGGCAAAAAGCATTACGCTGAGTGAGTGACATCACAATCAAAACTCACCCAGGCGTATGCGTAAAGGTACAGGGACAGCAACGGGGCGAGGGCATCGCCACCGGGTGGCTGGCTGTCCGAGCCGAGGAACAGAGCGCTGGAACAGCGGCGGTGACGAGGGCATCGTCCACCGGGTAGCCGCTGTCGGAGCCGAGGAACAGAGTGCTGGAACAGTGGCGGTGACGAGGGCATCGTCCACCGGGTAGCCGCTGTCGGAGCCGAGGAACAGAGTGCGCGCCACACCTTGGTGTGCGCGTCGGAACAGGGAGCTGGAACAGTGGCGGTGGCGAGGATGTCGTCCACCGGGTAGCCACTGTCGGAGCCGAGGAACAGAGTGCGCGCCACACCTTGGTGTGCGCGTCGGAACAGGGAGCTGGAACAGTGGCGGTGGCGAGGATGTCGTCCACCGGGTAGCCACTGTCGGAGCCGAGGAACAGGGTGCGCGCCACACCTTGGTGTGCGCGTCGGAACAGGGAGCTGGAACAGTGGCGGTGGCGAGGATGTCGTCCACCGGGTAGCCACTGTCGGAGCCGAGGAACAGAGTGCGCGCCACACCTTGGTGTGCGTGTCGGAACAGGGAGCTGGAACAGTGGCGGTGGCGAGGATGTCGTCCACCGGGTAGCCACTGTCGGAGCCGAGGAACAGAGTGCGCGCCACACCTTGGTGTGCGCGTCGGAACAGAGAGACGCCTCGGGGTGCGTCTGCGAGGAGGAGTGTGCCAAGCACGAAGGTCTGGAAGATGCGCGTCGGCGCGCTGAGGTCTGGAGAGCGTGCCAAGCTCGAAGGTCTGGAAGATGCGCGTCTGTGCGCTGGTACGGAGGAGCGTGCCAAGCTCGAAGGTCTGGAAGATGCGCGTCAGTGCGCTGGTACGGAGGAGCGTGCCAAGCTCGAAGGTCTGGAAGATGCGCGTCAGTGCGCTGGTACGGAGGAGCGTGCCAAGCTCGAAGGTCTGGAAGATGCGCGTCTGTGCGCTGGTACGGAGGAGCGTGCCAAGCTCGAAGGTCTGAAGTGGAACACTGGAATACCTCCCGTAGAGGATTAGAGAGCGCAGTACAGTGTCTCCCTCCAGGCAAATGGCGGCAGGTGGCGAAGGCTTGAGCGCATCTGGCGCGCTGGTCTGGAGTGGAACACTGGAATACCTCCCGTAGAGAATTAGAGAGCGCAGTACAATGTCTCCCTCCAGGCAAACGGCGACAGGTGGCCAAGGCCCTTGAAGATGCGCGTTGCGCGCTGGTGACTGGAGAGATCCATCTTACAGCATTGGTAGACCAGAGGATCTCCCGAAAGAGTCTAGATGTTAGAGAATATGACTCGGCATGAATACAACACGACCCCACGCCAACACGAGGGGAAGCGCCCTGGTATTTAAAGCCCACAGGGGGACTAATTAGCCTGCCATCACAGGTGCGAGAGATAATAGAATATCAAACAGGTGTGGCCACTAAGGGTAAGGAACGAGAGGGTGGGGGCTAGAGAGAGTGAGTAGGGAATTCCTAACAGTAGGCTTAAAGAAGACAGAGAATAGGGAATTCCTAACAGTAGGCTTAAAGAAGACAGAGAAAAGGTAGTGAGCAGCGGGCAAAACCTCACAAATGAAGTCCTAAGCAGAAAACTTAATGATGTGAATGATTGGATAGTAGCTAACAGGCTTGTACTGAACATCTCTAAGACAAAAAGCATGGTGTTTGGATCGAGGCATGGGTTGTCTTGTAACCCAAAGCTTATTTTAAATTCATGTAACTCCATCGTTAAGCAAGTTGAAAGCATTAAGCTCCTGGGAGTGACACTGGATAGTACTCTATCTTGGTCAAACCACATCACTAACATTGTCTCAAAGATGGGAAGAGCTGTAGGCATTGTTAGAAAATGTGCTTCTTTTGTTGATCGTCCTCTTCTACGTCAGATTATTCAGAGTCTAGTCCTGTGTCATGTTGATTATTGTTCGGTGATCTGGTCATCTGCCACCAAAGGTGAGATCAGGAGACTACAGGTAGTCCAGAACAGGGCAGCACGGTTGGCTTTGGGTTGCTCACTAAGGTCCAATGTCAACCGTATGCATGCTGGTCTCTCCTGGCTCACAGTTGAAAAAAGGTTATCGTCTAACTCACTTGTATTGTGTAAATCAGTCATTAACAGCAAGACTCCATATTTTGTGTTTGAGTAACTTGTTTACAGAAGCTCTATACAAGACCATAATACAAGAGGGGCCAGAAATGGTCAGTTTGTACTCCCTCGTCCTAGAACCAATGCTTTAAAGCTGTCTTTTATTTATAGGTGCATAACACTCTGGAACAACCTACCTAGTTATCTCTACACTTTTAGTAAATCGATTTAAAAAAACAACTCAAATCTCAATTACAGTTGTTGCCTTAATGTGTATTGCATTTGTGTATGGGTTTTTGCCTATTAGCCTACAAGTTCTCATTTTGTATCTTTAAAAATGGATATTTATTGTATGTTTTTAGTTAATTGTGTTGTTTTTTATTTCTATCTATAGCATCTGTGAAAGTATCTTATTTTGCTATATACTAAATCCTTGTTTTTATCTTTTGTATTGATCTATGCATTAACTGTTTTATGTATTGTGTTGTGTGGACCCCAGGAAGACTAGCTGGGAGCCATGGCACCAGCTAATGGGGATCCTTAATAAAAACAAAAAAAAACAAAACTACCCACTTTCAAAAACACTCTCAAAGGACACCTACGGGAGACTGCAATTCGAAACTGGCCCCTGTAAATGTCCTAACCCAACCCCCTCCAATGTACAGTAAATGACCAAGTATGGTTTTGTCAATATTCCAATGTACAGTTTTGCTTGTACAGTTGTACAGTGTCCCCCACCCACCCACCCCTTCTGATGAATTGAAAATGGGGGACCCTGATGTAAACAAGACGAAAGTCTTTCTCTGGTCTGCATCCCCTTAACAATTGTATGTATTGAGCTGTACTGTACTGTACTGTACCCATTCTGCAATCTGTTAATAAAGTTTTCAATCAATTAATCAATCATCTATAACATCATATACTCAGAACATTCTCCTGGGTGTCTCTCAGTGTCATCTATAACATCATATACTCAAAACATTCTCATGGGTGTCTCTCAGTGTCATCTATACCAGGGGTTCTCAACCTTTCTGCTGCCAAGGCACCCCTGTGTTCAATAAAATATTCCAGGGCACCCCTACATACGATAAAGACTTTTTCGGTCCTGTCTTTTTTGCTACAATGATGATACAATGATTCTTTATTTGCCGTGCTGTCGTTGAGATGTTTTGTTGTTTGTTTGTCTTTGTTGCTTGTTGGTGAATCTGCAAATATGAATTGCCCCACGCGGGATCAATAAAGTTGTCTGAATCTGATGACAAAAGTGCTTGCTTTCAAAATAATGTTTATTTAAGAAAAAACTGAAAATCATGTATTTTTTTTTTAATACAGAAAAGGATCACTAAAGTGCTATCTGTTGCAGCTGCACTGTTCTCCATAAAAATAGCATATTTGGATAAGTTTGACAATTTCTCAAAAACAGAAAATCATGTATTTTTTTTAAATACAGAAAAGGATCACCAAGTTACCATTTCTCAAAAAATATAAATAAATACAGAAAATAAGCACTCGTTCACTCAGTGGACATTTCTAGCTCAATGCGAGGTCCGCTGCTGCTGGCTAATAATACGGTCAATACGTGGGGAGATCTTTGACAAGGCAACACGCATGTCATCATCAAGGCTCAACTTGGCCCTATATTTTGTTTTCAGAGCTGTCATGGATGAAAAGCCAGCTTCACACAGATATGTGGGGCTGAATGGTATCAACACCTTAACTGCAGCATCATGAGATACTTGGTACTCAGCACCACACTCTGAAACTAGCTCTCCAGGTGGTATCAGATGAGATTTCAATGAGTTCTTCCAAGAGTTTGGATGGAGATGTGTCAGGAAGCTTTGTCTCAATGTTGTCTGTAAAGTCTTTTTTTATCCAGAGTGACTTAATGATTTTCAGATTTTTAGAAATGGTCAAACTTATCCAAATATGGTATTTTCATGGAAAACAGTGCAGCTGCATCAGATAGCACTTTAGGGATAATTTTCTGTAATCCAAAAAATAATTTGGATTCACTATAAAGTGCCTGTTCACTATAAAGTGCCACGTTTTGATATATTGAGCTTTAAACTTTAAGTACATTTTTTGGAACACGCAACCTAAAACACCTTCCTCTCCCAAACCGTTCCTGCAATTGTTTTATGTTGCATGATGATCATGGATACATTTATTATGTATTGTATTTTTTATGTTTAAATATCAACATAATCTGTCTGTCCACCCTCAGTACATTTACTATCAATATAATATAGTAGTCTGACTTCATCATATATTTTCAAACGCACACACATAGAGGGAGAATGCCCCCCCCCCCTCCTTCCCAGTCCTCCTTCCAAGTCCCCACCCTGCTGTTCTCTGTCGCTCTGAACAGGGCTTGTTGTTAGCTTATGCTAAAGGGACATTAATTCCGGTCTTAAACACAACGTGGCCACAAAGGAATGGCAAGGATTGCAAAGCATGTTATATGCATTTGACCCGTTGCGGAATAAAACAGCAGGGATTTGTTTTGGGTCGCAAAAACACTATCCTTGCTGTGTTTCAATGTCCGCGTTCCAGATCCAGAGTACGCTACTACACTGCTGAGCTGAGAGACGCTAAGCTCACTGCTCAGCCTGCTGTGTTGAGATGCATCCTTATTGGCTGTGTGCTGTAGAGCGGATATGAGTCACGACACCACGGAGTTTCAAAATAAGAGTATCATAATGACCTAAATGTTGCTAGCTTTCGGAGCCTAGTTATTTAGCTGGAGCTGCACGTGGGCAGAAATGAGACCCGCTATAGGATTTTCAAAATAAGACTGTTGTCATTCTATATTTTTAAAGGACATTGCCAGGCATCTCGCGGAACCCCTGGCAGCTCTCCGCGGAACCCCTGTGTGCCGGGGAACCCCTGTTGAGAACCGCTGATCTATACCATCATATACTCAGAACATTCTCATGGGTGTCTCTCAGTGTCATCTATACCATCATATACTCAGAACATTCTCCTGGGTGTCTCTCAGTGTCATAATATACCATCATATACTCAGAACATTCTCCTGGGTGTCTTTCAGTGTCATCTATATACCATCATATACTCAGATCATTCTCCTGGGTGTCTCTCAGTGTCATCGATAACATCATATACTCAGAACATTCTCCTGGGTGTCTCTCAGTGTCATCTATAACATATTTCACAATTCATTGTCTATGGAGCAGCTCCAGAGTCTAGTTGTTCATGACCACTAATATTATTGAACTGTCTTAGACCACAGGAATAACACAATATGGATAAAACCTCCTCACCATCCCACACACCAGGCTGTCGACCATGGGGCACCGTGCCTGTTCCACACTGGGGCCGTGCCTGTGGAGTCCATCAAGGCCTCAGTCTCCATTGCTGCCTTCAAGGCCAGCCTTAAAACTCATTTGTTTGGCTCTGCCTTCCAATAGGGCCTGTTTTTTTATCTGCTCGTTTATTTTATTTTATTTTATTTTATTATTTTTTATTATTTTATTTTATTTTATTTTATTTTATTTTATTTTATTTTATTTTATTTTATTTTATTTTATTTTATTTTTATTTTATTTTATTTTATTTTATTTTATTTTATTTTATTTTATTTTATTTTATTTTATTTTATTTATTTGAAATGTTTTCTTGTTTTAAACCTTTTTATTACATTTTTTATTTTGTTTCCCTTCTGCTGTGAAGCACCTTGAGAGCTCACTGAGTTTAAAGTGTGCCATATAAATTAAATCTATTATTATTATTTTTATAAAACATCACATTACGCTATTTTGGACGTGCGACTCTAGTTGCAGTACCTGACACGTTTGTGATCAGCCCCTTTCTACAGCCCCTTGAGAAGCAGCTGATCACAAACCTGACCTCACGTTGGAGTTTACTAGCTAGTAGCCTAAAGTAGAACTATTTGTAACACAGTCTATTCATAATAATTTATAACAGGAATGGGGCGTGAATGTTCAGTCCACGGTTGTGGGAATAATAAACAGTCTTGAAGCTAAAAAAAACACTGTTCACAGGTTTCTCCTTTGGCCGGTCGTCCTACAGATCATACACGTAAACACGGAGTGTGATACATTTCACAGCGGACTGAGGTAGGAACACACCCTGAGCTTCCTGTCTCGGAAGAGCACATTTATCGTTGTTTTTGCAAAGGATTTAGGATGGCTCATTGTCTGTTATTGTAGCCCAGTGAGGGCCTGCAGGGAAATTGTACCTCAATACTGAACAGATCAGTGAAATTATGGTCTATATGTGTCGGGTACACGGCACACAGAATATAGGGGCTAAGGTTCAAAATAGCAAAGTTATCCTGTGATTCCTTCTATACAGCATACACAACAGTGTAGCTGAAGCCTTTTGAAATGAAATAAATGAAACAACTTGTAATAACTGTATCCAGTGGTGCGTTGGTGATTTTATCCTCTAGGAATGGAATGTAACACATTTCATTCACAAGTTTGTGATCTGAGGGCGTATTTGAACACACCTGACAACCTGAGCTATTGTTATGCAAAGTAGCCAGGTGTGTACTTGGCGAGTTGGCGCATGAGTTGAGTGCAGCGCATTCTTCTGTGCATGTGCGTGCTCCTGCTCACAGACCTGGTGGCAGTGGCGTCATTTCAGTAAAAGCCAACGTATGGCAAGGAGGGATGGTGGGTGAATTTCTTTTTGTTAAATCAGTTGTGCAATAGTCACTTTTGGTGAGTTGTTTCTATACAATTCACTTATATGACATTTAGGTATGACACAGGACTACAAAAGAATTTAGTATAGAAATGTGTCAACAGACTAAAGCAGGGAACCACAATATTTTGCATACAAATTATGCTGAGCAGAATGTAATATCATAACTGTCTATTATTTTTCTTGCAATTGAGCCAATTTTCCTTAGGTACGGTTCTGAGGTGTATGTTCAACAGAATGTAGTATCAAAAACACGTTCACAAAAAGTATGGGTTACTGAATGCTGAACTGCACTGTTATAATCACTAAGCCATTGTAATACCTTACCAGTGTCCCTGTATCACTTGTCTCTGCTGCCCTTTGACTAAAAAACTTCCGTAAAAACTTCTATCCCCAGGCCATCAGGCTGCTCAACGAACAATAAACACTATGCAACAACCATCAAATGCACACAGCACACACATCCACACGCACACACTCACTTTAAACAAACAACACACTGCAGCACCCACTCTCCACACTTTAGATCATCTAAACACACTTTATATTTATTGGTAAAGGATTTGCACTACAACTCGTACACCTTACTGTAAATTGTACCTAAATTGTACCTCATCCCATTTCTGCTTTGCACTATATAGTATTGTATATTAGTATATTGCATAGTATATTGTATATTGTATGGTAACTCAGTTACTTCTAGTCTGCATCGAACATTGTACATATGTCTATACTGAACACTGGGACCTTTATTTTTACTTCTTTTTACATGCTACTTTATTTTATTTCATACTTATCTTGTCTAGCACAGTCTCTGGAGCGTAACAGTAAGAAGCATTTTGTATAAAAGTATTCTGTACTTCTTTATGACAACTATTAAAGAAACTTGAAACTTGAAACTTGTATGTCCATTTTCCTTTTTTTCTTTCTGGCGGCATATTTGAGTTAGTCACGTAGTGGTCTCAGGCACCAGAATGAGGGACCATTCTGGATCTCCCCAGTCCTTGTCTCTCTCCACTGGCTCCCAGTGAGGAAGAGAATCAACTTACAAATTCTGCTATTCACCTACAAAGCCGTCAATGGTCTCGCTCCGGCCTACATTGAGGAACTCTTGGTCCAACCCGTCAGCTCCAGGTCCCTCAGATTGAATGACCAACTGTGTCTGAGGGTCCCGGGGGCCAAACTGGTGACAAAGGGTTTCCGGGCCTTTGCAGTGATGACGCCGACACTGTGGAATAAGCTCCCCCTCAACATCAAGTCTGCCAACACCTTCCACACCTTCAAATGTGTTTCACCTGAGGCATCATGGGCCTTTGCAGTGTTGGCACCGACACTGTGGAATAAGCTCCCTCTCAACATCAAGTCTGCCAACACCATACAGACATTCAAGGCCTTGCTTAAAACCCACCTTTTCGCTCTGGATGATCACTGAGTTACTTTGCTGTTGTGCTGTGTGTCTGAGGTGTTCTTATGTTCTCTGTCTGTCCGTCTGCCTAGTTCCCTGTTTTCTTTGTCCTGTCCATTTATCCGTATTATTTTTCCCCCCGGGCTGCGCCCCGGACCGATGTAAAAATTGGCTGGGGGGCGCATTATAAATGAAAATATCATATCATATCACAGTAAAAGTCACCTAGTAAAAGTGAGATAATTGACAGTATCAAAACATGCTAGGGCTGTACCGAATAGTTCGAAGCTTCGAAGCTTCGTTCATAATGTTGACATTCGAATTCTAAATCAACATTTTAATTTGTAATTTAGAAAAAAAATTATTCTTTTATTTTTTCTATATATATATATATATATATATACATTTGCCAATGTATGGCGAGTGCCATACTTTGCCATACCAAAACGACGCTCCTGCGGCTGGTGGAATGGTGTGCAACCCCGTCCCATGACCAACGCACAACTGACTGTATCATAGGAACACAATATTGTATTTCTAATGCTTATGCATACCGCACCTTATACTATCCGCTCTACCTTTGCTCTACCTTTGAGTGACACCTTCTCTGCTCTCTCCACAGAGATGGCAACCTCCACCCAACTATCTTTTTTTTTATACTTAAATTTTAATTTTCAGTTTCTTGATTTACAAACAAACATCCACATACAACAATACAATTGGCGGTCAAAATTATAAAAGACAGTACAATACAATTTGACAGATAAGAACTAAAAGATATAGCTGATAGTAGAAAATAATATCAAAATCAAATGAAGTTGACCTAAAATAAATTAAATTAACCCTCCTCTCAGCCCTTGCAACCTCCTTCGACAAGCTCTGTCCCCTCGTTGAGAAACCTGCCCGCCGTTCCCCACCCGGTCCATGGCTGACAGATCCAGTGAGAGAACAAAGACAGGTCCTGAGAGCGGCTGAGAGGAAGTATAGAAAGTCACGCCTCACTGCTAACATGGACACATATCACAACCTCTTGTTAACATTCTCCAAAACCATTACTAATGCCAAAGCTTCTTTATTTCACCATAGGATCGAGGCCTCTGCCAAGAATCTTCGCAAACTGCATGCTACCATGTCCTCCCTCCTCACTCCCCCCCCCACCCCCTCCTCCCTCATCTTTCTCTGCCGAAGACTTTGCGATCTTCTTTGAGGAAAAAGTGGAGAACATCCGCAGCTCCTTCTCCCAACCCCCACCCATTCCAAATGCTGAATCGAGAACCTCATCCTTCACTCTGTCATCTTTCTCTCCCATTACCGAAGCCGAGACCCTGACACTGGTAACGTCGAACCGTCCGACTACATGCCAGCTGGACCAGCTACCCTCCCCACTCCTCCAGACCATAGCACCAGACATCCTCCCATTCCTAACTGCAACCATCAACTCCTCACTCAACTCGGGGGTGGTCCCCACTTGTAAAAAAAATTTAATACAAAATCATCAATGACAAAACTGAGGAAAACAAAAACAAACCACGTGAACTTTGGAAACTACTCAATAATCAACTAGGCTGCAGTAAAAAACTTAAAACCAGATTCTCAAACATAAACATAAAGACGGACAACACGCTCATCACAGACAAGCTGGATGTAGCCAATTACTTAAACATTTTCTTCACAAACATAGTCACAACACTGGTAAATAAACTACCCTCCCACTCAGGGCATTATGGGGTAGAACACATAGTAGCATACTACAAAAACCTAGGGGTCCACAAAGACGACTTCAAACTCAAAATGGTGAGATGAGGTACTCAAAAAACTGAGTGCCCTCCAACCTAACAAGGCCACTGGCCATGATAACATCCCCTCCAAATTCCTCAGAGACTCAGCAGCCGCAATCACCCCAGTCATCACACACATAATAAACCTCTCCATAAAACAGGGACACGTCCCCAAGGACTTCAAAATTGTGAGAGTGACCCCTCTGCACAAAAAGGGCAGCAAATTAGACCCAGGCAACTACCGCCCTGTTTCTATTCTCACATCCATCTCGAAAGTCATGGAGAAAATAGTCTATGAACAGGTCGAAAAGTACTTAGCGGAAAAAAATCTAATCTACGAATTCCAATCTGGCTTCAGAACATCCCACTCCACTGACACATACATGCCTTCTCTATTTGAACGACCACATCAAACAAGAGGTGGACGCGGGCAAATACTGCGGCATGGTCATGCTGGACCTACAAAAGGCCTTCGACACTGTCAATCACTCCATTCTGATTGACAAGCTAATAGCAATTGGTTTTGATAGTTTATCAGTGAGCTGGATGCAATCCTAACTTGAGGGGAGAAAACAGATGGTGGAGGTAAACGGTACTCTATCCCCCCCCCCCCCCCTCACAGTGAGCTGTGGTGTTCCACAAGGAAGCATACTAGGACCGCTACTGTTCCTAATTTATGCAAATGACATGTCGTCAGCTTGTGACTGCAACTTGTTCTTGTTCGCGGATGACTCAGCCCTGCTGGTCTCTGACAAGAACAAGTTACAGGTTGAAAAAACCCTCAGCTCAGAACTTGGCAGAATCTGCACCTGGCTTGCTGATAACAAACTATCATTACACCTGGGTAAAACAGAGTCCATTCTCTTCGGATCAAATAACAAACTCAGCAAGACCGACGGCTTCTCAGTTACAGTGGGTGACAATATTGTCACAAGGAAAGATGAAATTACATACCTAGGTTCCATCCTAGAGGCAAATCTTTCCTGTGACAAAATGGCATCCAATGTAATAAAATAAATTCAACCAACAAACTAGATTCTTGTACCGGATCTCCTCTCTGGTAAACAAGAATACCCTGAAGACTCTGGCAGGAGCACTCATTCAAGGGTACTACGACTATGCTTGCACCTCATGGTACCAATGCACCTCAAAGGCACTAAAAACCTATTTACAAACATCTCAAAACAAACTAGTCAGACTACTGTTTGACCTGACTCCTAGAACCCACCTCACCCCTGCCCACTTTGACAACCTAGGATGGCTTAGAGTAGACGACACGACAGAGTACAGCAACTTGCAATGGGCCTGGTCTACAAGATACACTACACGACCAAGGCACCCATGTACATGTCAAAATACTTCCCAAAGGTCAGTGAATACCACGATCACAACACCAGAGGGAGCTCCACAAATCATGTTAAACCCAGCTTCGGCTCAAACAAGGGACTAAACACGTTTTGCAATTATGCCACATCAATGTGGAACGCCCTACACTGTAAAAAGTAACCAGCATTTCACAACATTTAACAGTATTATCTTACAGTAACATATTGTAATTAAGGCCTCCTGTAATATCCCAACAAATACATGTAAAAAAGACAGTATCTTTTGATTTCACATTATATTATTCTTATTTCACAATAAAATACCGCAATCAAAATCCTCTGTAATATCACATCAGATGTTGTAATCTCACAATAGCATACCAACATATCACATTATATTATTCTTATTTCACAATAAGATACCGCAATCAAAATCCTCTGTAATATCACATCAGATGTTGTAATCTCACAGTAGCATATGAATATTTCACGTACTTTATTTATTATTTCACAATAAAATATTGCAATCAAAATCCTCTGTAATATCACATCAGATGTTGTAATCTCACAGTAGCATATCAACATATCACATTATATTATTCTTATTTCACAATAAGATATTGCAATTTTATACAAAACAAGACGAAAGTGTTTCTCTGTAATATGACATCAGATGTTGTAATCTCACAATAGCATATCAATTTATCACATTATATTATTCTTATTTCACAATAAAATATTGTAATTTTATACAAAACAAGACGAAAGTCTTTCTCTGTAATATCACATCAGATGTTGTAATCTCACAATAGCATATCAATTTATCACATTATATTATTCTTATTTCACAATCAAATATTGTAATTTTATACAAAACAAGACGAAAGTCTTTCTCTGTAATATCACATCAGATGTTGTAATCTCACAATAGCATATCAACATATCACATTATATTATTCTTATTTCACAATAAGATACCGCAATCAAAATCCTCTGTAATATCACATCAGATGTTGTAATCTCACAGTAGCATATGAATATTTCACGTAATTTATTTATTATTTCACAATAAAATATTGCAATCAAAATCCACTGTAATATCACATCAGATGTTGTAATCTCACAGTAGCATATCAACATATCACATTATATTATTCTTATTTCACAATAAGATACAGCAATCAAAATCCTCTGTAATATCACATCAGATGTTGTAATCTCACAGTAGCATATGAATATTTCACGTAATTTATTTATTATTTCACAATAAAATATTGCAATCAAAATCCACTGTAATATCACATCAGATGTTGTAATCTCACAGTAGCATATCAACATATCACATTATATTATTCTTATTTCACAATAAGATACCGCAATCAAAATCCTCTGTAATATCACATCAGATGTTGTAATCTCACAGTAGCATATGAATATTTCACGTAATTTATTTATTATTTCACAATAAAATATTGCAATCAAAATCCACTGTAATATCACATCAGATGTTGTAATCTCACAGTAGCATATCAACATATCACATTATATTATTCTTATTTCACAATAAAATATTGTAATTTTATACAAAACAAGACGAAAGTCTTTCTCTGTAATATCACATCAGATGTTGTAATCTCACAATAGCATATCAATTTATCACATTATATTATTCTTATTTCACAATCAAATATTGTAATTTTATACAAAACAAGACGAAAGTCTTTCTCTGTAATATCACATCAGATGTTGTAATCTCACAATAGCATATCAACATATCACATTATATTATTCTTATTTCACAATAAGATACCGCAATCAAAATCCTCTGTAATATCACATCAGATGTTGTAATCTCACAGTAGCATATGAATATTTCACGTAATTTATTTATTATTTCACAATAAAATATTGCAATCAAAATCCACTGTAATATCACATCAGATGTTGTAATCTCACAGTAGCATATCAACATATCACATTATATTATTCTTATTTCACAATAAGATACAGCAATCAAAATCCTCTGTAATATCACATCAGATGTTGTAATCTCACAGTAGCATATGAATATTTCACGTAATTTATTTATTATTTCACAATAAAATATTGCAATCAAAATCCACTGTAATATCACATCAGATGTTGTAATCTCACAGTAGCATATCAACATATCACATTATATTATTCTTATTTCACAATAAGATACCGCAATCAAAATCCTCTGTAATATCACATCAGATGTTGTAATCTCACAGTAGCATATGAATATTTCACGTAATTTATTTATTATTTCACAATAAAATATTGCAATCAAAATCCACTGTAATATCACATCAGATGTTGTAATCTCACAGTAGCATATCAACATATCACATTATATTATTCTTATTTCACAATCAAATATTGTAATTTTATACAAAACAAGACGAAAGTCTTTCTCTGTAATATCACATCAGATGTTGTAATCTCACAATAGCATATCAACATATCACATTATATTATTCTTATTTCACAATAAGATACCGCAATCAAAATCCTCTGTAATATCACATCAGATGTTGTAATCTCACAGTAGCATATGAATATTTCACGTAATTTATTTATTATTTCACAATAAAATATTGCAATCAAAATCCACTGTAATATCACATCAGATGTTGTAATCTCACAGTAGCATATCAACATATCACATTATATTATTCTTATTTCACAATAAAATATTGTAATTTTATACAAAACAAGACGAAAGTCTTTCTCTGTAATATCACATCAGATGTTGTAATCTCACAATAGCATACAGTATCAACATATCACATTATATTATTCTTATTTCACAATAAGATACCGCAATCAAAATCCTCTGTAATATCACATCAAATGTTGTAATCTCACAGTAGCATATGAATATTTCACATAATTTATTTATTATTTCACAATAAAATATTGCAATCAAAATCCTCTGTAATATCACATCACATTTTGTAATCTCACAGTAGCATATGAATATTTCACATAATTTATTTATTATTTCACAATAATATATTGTAATTTTATTAAAAAAAACAAGACAAAAGTCTTTCTCTGTCATATCACATCAGATGTTGTAATCTCACAATAGCATATCAACATATCACATTATATTATTCTTATTTCACAATAAGGTGTTATAAGTGGTTGCTAGGGTGTTTCTAGGTGGTTGCTAGGGTGTTATGGGTGGTTGCTAGGGTGTTTCTAGGTGGTTGCTAGGGTGTTATAAGTGGTTGCTAGGGTGTTTCTATGGTTGCTAGGGTGTTATAAGTGGTTGCTAGGGTGTTTCTAGGTGGTTGCTAGGGTGTTATAGCTGGTTGCTAGGGTGTTTCTAGGTGGTTGCTAGGGTGTTTCTATGGTTGCTAGGGTGTTATAAGTGGTTGCTAGGGTGTTTCTAGGTGGTTGCTAGGGTGTTTCTAGGTGGTTGCTAGGGTGTTATGGGTGGTTGCTAGGGTGTTTCTAGGTGGTTGCTAGGGTGTTATAAGTGGTTGCTAGGGTGTTTCTAGGTGGTTGCTAGGGTGTTTCTAGGTGGTTGCTAGGGTGTTATGGGTGGTTGCTAGGGTGTTTCTAGGTGGTTGCTAGGGTGTTATAAGTGGTTGCTAGGGTGTTTCTAGGTGGTTGCTAGGGTGTTATAAGTGGTTGCTAGGGTGTTTCTAGGTGGTTGCTAGGGTGTTATATATGGTTGCTAGGGTGTTTCTAGGTGGTTGCTAGGGTGTTATAAGTGGTTGCTAGGGTGTTTCTAGGTGGTTGCTAGGGTGTTATAAGTGGTTGCTAGGGTGTTTCTAGGTGGTTGCTAGGGTGTTATATATGGTTGCTAGGTTGTTTCTAGGTGGTTGCTAGGGTGTTATAAGTGGTTGCTAGGGTGTTTCTATGGTTGCTAGGGTGTTATAAGTGGTTGCTAGGGTGTTTCTAGGTGGTTGCTAGGGTGTTATAGCTGGTTGCTAGGGTGTTTCTAGGTGGTTGCTAGGGTGTTTCTATGGTTGCTAGGGTGTTATAAGTGGTTGCTAGGGTGTTTCTAGGTGGTTGCTAGGGTGTTATGGGTGGTTGCTAGGGTGTTTCTAGTGGTTGCTAGGGT
The DNA here is from genome assembly GCF_963971535.1 of Notolepis coatsorum. Lineage (NCBI taxonomy): Eukaryota > Metazoa > Chordata > Actinopteri > Aulopiformes > Paralepididae > Notolepis > Notolepis coatsorum. The sequence continues at coordinate 138,578,291 of NC_140168.1, read as the reverse complement.
GTTATAAGTGGTTGCTAGGGTGTTTCTAGGTGGTTGCTAGGGTGTTTCTAGGTGGTTGCTAGGGTGTTATGGGTGGTTGCTAGGGTGTTTCTAGGTGGTTGCTAGGGTGTTATAAGTGGTTGCTAGGGTGTTTCTAGGTGGTTGCTAGGGTGTTTCTAGGTGGTTGCTAGGGTGTTATGGGTGGTTGCTAGGGTGTTTCTAGGTGGTTGCTAGGGTGTTATAAGTGGTTGCTAGGGTGTTTCTAGGTGGTTGCTAGGGTGTTATAAGTGGTTGCTAGGGTGTTTCTAGGTGGTTGCTAGGGTGTTATATATGGTTGCTAGGGTGTTTCTAGGTGGTTGCTAGGGTGTTATAAGTGGTTGCTAGGGTGTTTCTAGGTGGTTGCTAGGGTGTTATAAGTGGTTGCTAGGGTGTTTCTAGGTGGTTGCTAGGGTGTTATATATGGTTGCTAGGTTGTTTCTTTTTTTTAAACTTTATTTTTTAGCGTTTATCACTTTTCTGGTCAAGCATGACCGACAGTTGTAGGGTGAAACGGGAGAGAGAGCAGGGGGAGACATTCGGCAAATGACGGCGAGTCCGGGAATCGAACTCGGAGTCAACCAGATCCGTGACGCAGCACGGAGTCCCGCGACGCAGCGCGGTAACATGGTGTGCTACTGGAGCACCCCCGCTAGGTTGTTTCTAGGTGGTTGCTAGGGTGTTATATGTGGTTGCTAGGGTGTTTCTAGGTGGTTGCTAGGGTGTTTCTAGGTGGTTGCTAGGGTGTTATATGTGGTTGCTAGGGTGTTTCTAGGTGGTTGCTAGGGTGAAAAGCATGGTGAAGAGGTCGTGACCCGGGTGGGCGGGGTCTGCCATGATCTTCCTCGCCCTCCTCAAGGCCCTGGAGGAATGTAGGGACTCGAGGGAGGGAAGGGGGCAGCCGATCACACTCTCCGCTGATCGTATCACCCGCTGCAGCCTTGTCCCTGACCGTGGCTGCAGGGAACCAGGTGATGATGGAGAGGGTGAGGATGGACTGGATGATGGCAGTGTAGAACTGGACCATCATAGTCCTCTGCAGCCTAAACTTCCCTAACAGGGGAGCCTATATCATTGGGACAGGTCTCTGCTCATCAGCAAGGAAAGGTACTGCTTTGGGGAGAAAGTATATCATCTATCACTACTGCCACCAGGTGTGGGAGGGTGCGGGTAGTATTAGGAGAAGTGTGGGTGTGTGGGGAATTACTGCGAGTCGCCCTGGAGGGCAAGAAGGACCAGCTCACTACCCCTAGGTTAGTAAATCCTATAGGCCCCATCCACCACTCTGCTAAAGCTCCACTCTACTCCTGCACTAAAGTCAGGGATTCAGTTGGACTCAGATCTGCATGCTGCGTTCCCCCTACCTGGTGAAAGTTCATAGGGATAATCCACCCTGCTACACAAACATCTCAAAACAAACTGGTCAGACTACATGCTTGACCTTACTCCTAGAACCCACCTCACCCCTGCCCACTTTGACAACCTAGGATGGCTTAGAGACGACAGAGTACAGCAACATGCAATGGGCCTGGTACCCAGATTCGGCTCAATCAGGGACTAAACATGTTTCGCAATTATGCCACATCAATGTGGAACGCCCTACCCTATTTGTCAATATTCCAATGTGCTTGTATACAGTTGTACAGTGTCCACCGACCCCTCCTATACCCAACCTACCCAACCCCTCCACCCCACCCACCCAACCACCTCCAATGTACAGCCCCCCCCACCCCACCCCACCTAATGTACGGTTTCATAAATGTATAGATGTAGCAGTACTGTCTATCTGTATGTCATGTATGTGTGTGTGTGTGTGTGTGTGTGTGTGTGTGTGTGTGTGTGCGTGTGTGTGTGTGTGTGTGTGTGTGTGTGTGTGTAAATGAATGAACCGAAATATGTAGTTTGCTGATAGATACACAAAATGGGTTTATTTATGTTGATTTAATTTGGTTGTGTTGATGTTTCCATTTTTGCAAAATGCATATTCTGTTTGTTTTACACAATAAGTCTATTGGTGTGTTGTGTGTGTGTAGGGGCAGGTGTAGAAGATTTTTTCTTCTTCCTGTTCCTTTCGGCCATGGTATTTGGTGAATTATATGTACTGTTGGACTGTGGTAATTCCATGTACGAATAAATAAATGATGATGACGATGTATGTCCTGATGAATTGAAAATGGGGGACCCTGATGTAAACAAGACGAAAGTCTTTCTCTGGTCTGCATCCCCTTAACAATTGTGTGTATTGAGCTGTACTGTATTGTACCCATTCTGCAATCTGTTAATAAAGTTTTCAATCAATCAATCAATCAATCAGTACCCGTTCTGCACCTGCGTATTGGGGGCAACTATATAATGCATGATTAGGAGACATGTTGAGACTTGTCCAGACCCTGGGCGGGCGCCTCCCAGAATGCACTACACCTGTGCCCCGCCTCCCAGAATGCACCTGGCTGTGCTGCAACGTCCTCCATTGCAATTATCTGTATCAGCGTGTCTCTCTGCATCGTTAAGGACAATACTACGTGAGTAATGCATGATAAAGTCGATGGTGGATATTATGTTGTATCTATGATTTCGATTGCAAACGCCAGCGGAGTAGTGCAGTGTTCGTTTTTACATGGTTATGCGTTTTTACACGCATACGTGCCTGCTGCTAATATAGCTAGTAACGTTAGCTGTTAGCTGTCTGGCTCCTGCTGGGTAGATGCAACATGGAGTGTCAGTAAATGCAACATTGCCTACAAACAACGGGACCGCGGTGGTTCTTTTTGTATTGCTCCTGGTTGTTCAAACTATTTTACCGTGTGAAAGAGAGGAAAGCTGGTTCATTTCCACAAACTACCAGTGAAAAAAAGTGTTGTTCAACCACCGTCGCGGGCCATTTAGCTACCTGGCTACCTAGATCCAGTGAGATGAAACTTTATTATGCTGGTACCGACGATCAATTATGAAGTTTATCACTCTGTTTTTGTACATGAAAACATGTCTTTCATCAGAAACAGGGTCTTTCTCTCTGCCCTGAGCTGAACTGTCGCATGAATTGGCTGGATTTGATATGGGGGTTGCCATTATGATTTGAAAATGGGGGACCGTGATGTAAATGAGATGAAAGTCTTTCTCTGGTCTGCATCCCCTTAACAATTGTGTGTATTGAGCCATACTGTATTGTACCCATTCTACAATCTAATAAAGTTTTCAATCAATCAGAGTGCCATAGTGCTTAATGCATAATGCCCAATGCCAGTCAGTGTTTAATATCTTAACGCATAATGTCCAATGCCAGTGTTAATGCCTTAATGCATAATGTCCAATCCCAGTGCTTAATACCATATTTCAAAATGCTATAATGGCCAATGCCATAATATCCAATGCCATAATGCTCAATGCCAAAATGCCATAATGCTTCATACCAAAACCCCTATATGCGCAATGCTTGGACTCCTGCTAATTGCTGCTAAAATAGTTGTTTTTATTTATTTGTGTTATTGCTATTTATTTATTATTATTCAACATTGTTCATGTTCATCCTTGTTAGGACAGTGAGGAGCTCCTGGCCTTCTCTCCTACGGAGCCTCCACCCATCTCTCTGTCCCGGATCCACAGGCCACAGAAGCTGCTTCCGTCCCCCTGGCTGCTCATTCACTTCCACGGAGGGGGCTTTGTGGCTCAGACCTCCAGATCCCATGAGGTGCAGTGTTAACAGTTTAACTGTGCAGGGATAGTGTTTTAACAGTTTTAATCTCAGTTAATTTCATCTTCAATAGTTGTTTTTCAGCAATTACTACTGGTACATTGAAGTAATAATTAAATGTGGTGTAACATTTGTAGTTCCTTGCATATAGTACTGTATATATACACGCCTAGAATATATCCCTGTTACCAACATTGGTCACTCTGAGGACCCATAGTCATAAAAAGGAAAATGCTCTACCATGGTGAAATAAATGTGTAAAGCTTATGGCTCAGTATTTACTATTTGCTCCATCAACATAAATTCTTATTCTACCGCCCTTTTCGTTTTGTCGCCTCATAGTATTCTAGGACTAGGTACACTCTCTCTTCTTTGAATCTGTTGCAATTCACGAATTTCTCGTCTTTTAATCTACTCTCTCACATCATAGAACTGGTCCAAGGCTCTGAGCGCCCCAATCCTGTCTGTAGACTACTCCCTGTCTCCAGAGGCCCCGTTCTCCAGAGCGCTGGAAGAATGTTTCTACGCCTACTGCTGGGCCCTCCATCTCCTGGGTCAGTGCCACCTGCTGTTGTGTTGGAGCCAAACAACACAGGAAGATAGTTCCTTCTACGGATGAGTTTTGATAGTAGATGCCAGTACCACTGAGAAATTTGAGAATTTAGGGTTTTCTCTTGAATCTCAGCGACACGTGCGAGTTGCAAAGCCGCCCTGGGTGCTCCATTACCATCAAGGTCTCCCCTGCATTTTAACATGACTGGCTTTCTACTACTGCCAACTGTTCAACTCTTGGGTTCTGTTCTACGGTTCCCACACACACACGCACTACAAGATGAAGAACATGTTTGAGAGGAGAGAGAGACCTCTGAGCAGGTCCTAAATTATAACATGTTTGGTATTCCTGATTGGCCTGCAACTGGTTTGCGAGCAGATCGTTAGGCTTCCGATTGAATCACCTTAGCCTGAAATCGTGTGTTGTTACAAAGAGAAATCATACAAAACATGTGATAAGTTGATAAAGTATGCACTTTCAAAGTTCAAGCTAGGGCTGCTCAATTATGGCAAATGGGGGGGGGGGGGGGGGGGGCAGAACACACTACTGAAGGAATAGTGTGCTGCATTTACAACACAAGACAAAATGAGAGCAACACGGCATGTGGCACAATAATATATATATTTTTTGTGTCATTCCATTTGGGCTGTGGGGGGTACTTAATGTCTGAAGGAGTCGACTGAAGACTTCTTGTCCTCTGTGGGGGCTGTGGGTGTGCTTAATGTCTGAAGGAGTCGACTGAAGGCTTCTTGTCCTCTGCAAAAGCATGCAATTGGTCCACTGATGGATACATCTTGATATTTGTCTAGTCTAGTGTGTTCATTAGATGGGTGAAATCCTCTTTCAGTGCCTCTGTGCCTGTTTTCGTAGGCAGTTAACCTCTGGTATGCGTGCCATTAGCGTTAGAGGCCTCTTTTCTTTTGGAAAAAATGATAAAAATATATATATATTATAATTTTTTTTTTATGTATTCCACTAAGAGGTTGGAAGTCGACTACAGCTCCTTTCGACCGATTAATCGACTAATATGGGTCAGCCCTAATAATTTCCCCCAATAGTATTTGAGTTAACCTATGATTCCTTCCTATCCCTAGGTGTGTGAGGTGGGGACCAGCAGACTTACCGGACGGGGAGACAGATAACCTTGGCGGCTTTGAAAAGGGATCTGCGGAACATCTACTCAGGCATGCAATCTACTTTACTTTTGGTGAATTGACACCTGAATAAACATCCCACATTAAGCAAAAAGGCCACCTTAATATTCAGAATGAGTAATGATAAGAGAGCATACAATTAAAGGTTTGCCACTCAATTTCCCAGATGTGGCAACATCAAATCTAATTGTTGTTACTTGGTTTGTATGTCTGTACAGAGAGGAAGGGATGGGTGGGACAGCGAGAGCAGAACTTTTGATGGAGAGGACCTACGTCATCCTGCTGCGTTACTTGAACAAAATGCCTGCACCAACGATGGTGGAGGTCAAAGAAGAATGGCCCACTTTGGCCTCCTGACAGACACCGATGTCCTTCAAAAGATCAAAGATGCCCTGTGTCATCGAGGACGGACCATCCTGCAGTTCTGCCAGAAACTGGACAACACGAAGATCAGGGATGTTCTGGCCAGATATGATCCAGAGGTTTCGGAGATCAGTGCCTGCATCGTCCTGCTACTTATGGTGTACTTCAAGGAGCCTACGGAGAAACTACTGCTCGAAGTTGATGTAAGTTTATTTAAATATTAAAATATTTGAAATGCAAGTGATTACATTAGGGGCGACTGAAGCTCAGTTGGTAGAGATGGTCGTTCATCGACCGTAGGGTTGGTGGTTCGAATCCTGGCTCTGACTGTCCGCATGTCGGAAGTGTCCTTGAGCAAGACGCTTAACCCCCAAGTTGCTCCAAATGGGCCGAGCTGATGTGTGGTGAGCTGGTGCGTGGATTAGCTTATCTTCATCCTTTCATAATGTTAAATCTGCTATTGTGTGTTACTTTGTTGCAGACCTGTGCCACTGCTGCTGATGTCAATACTGCAGCACTCCCAAGCACCCCCTGTTTGATAATTCAAGGTAATGTAATGTTCAGGGATGAGCTTACGTGTTCCTTTGCATCGAGGGGGAAAATCTGACAGAAGGCAGTTTGTGATACGGCACACATATGACGCTTATAAATAATATCCTGAGCTGGCATGTCTCATGTTCAACTTTGTCAGTGCTGTAAAGTTGAAACCTTTTTAAATCTTAGACAAACAAAACACTTTGCTTTCATGAAATATTGTAAGCCGTCATTTGAGGCTTTATAAAAGCAGCACAATGAACACAAATCTGTCAGTGCGACCTCATCTTAAATAAGAGACAGCATTGCTTGTTGTTATTAACAAAGAGGCAGAGTTGATTTGGCAAAAAAATATATATATATGCATTTTTTATTTTTTTTAATCGAATTTTATTTTCATATTCGAATCCCATGCCCATCGAACAAAGCTTTTGAAGTATTTAAGACAGCCTTAGTTCTGTGTCATGTCCTTGCAGGAATGTATACCTATCCACAACAACGCATGACGGGGTATCTGTTCATTTCAGGTGACACAATGCAGCCTTCTGGATGGATGCTATCCATCGAGGGAGAAGTTGTGATGGGCCCACACCCATTATTTTTGCATGGGGTAGCTGCTTTATTCACCAGCTACTATGTCTTCAACCTGGAGTATCCTTCCGTTGGATCATCCACACTTGAGTTCATCCAAAGGTATTTTAACACTCTGAACACATGATCAATGTCATCAGTAAGACTTATCATGCAAAGACTATCTGGCTATTAAGTCCATGCCTTTCTACAGAGGCCATAAAGTAGATTAAATGCTTTGAGTATGAAGCCTGGAACCAACTATGTGAATTGGGACCACACCATCACTTGATGTTGCTGCTATCTTGTTAAGAAATTGACATAATGGTTTAATTCACATTATAGTATGGCTTCAAAATTCGGATGAGTAAACATTATGTTAGAGGTACCATGAAAAAACACAGGTGAGCACCTTGATAAATGCTGAGTCTATTTAAAACTGAAACGTATCTTTGCTTATTAACAGGTGCTTCTTGGGCATCAACCCGGAGAAAGGCTCCAGGGCAAAGAAGCGAAGCGCCATCAACCCTCAAGTGACCACCCTTCTTCGTAAGCTCATAGACTTTGAATGGTCTGCATCTGCATAGACAATCGTCCTTCTCCTGTCGTCCCCTGACGTGAACACCCTTCTTCGTAAGTAAGCTCATAAACTTTGGTCTGCAAAGACAATTGTCCTTCTCCTGTCGTCCCCTGACGTGAACACCCTTCTTCGGAAGCTCATAGACTTTGAATGGTTTGCAAAGACAATTGTCCTTCTCCTGTCGTCCCCTGACGTGAACACCCTTCTTCGGAAGCTCATAGACTTTGAATGGTTTGCAAAGACAATTGTCATGCTCCTGTCGTCCCTGCGCCTCTTTTGTTATTTTGAGTGCCTCTTTTGTTCTTTTGAGTGAGTGCATAAAGTGTATTCATTAGTTCCATTTTCGGGTAAGACCTGGAAGTACTAGTTTCATGGCTAGAGTAGAGCAGTCGTCTGGCAATCCGGAGATTCCCGCTCCTCCCCGGGCAGCGTGTCGATGTGTCCTTGAGCAAGACACTTAACCCCTACATGCTCCCGTCGGTGTGTGAATGGGTAAAATGTGCACAAATTGTAAAAAAAAAAAAAAAAAACAGCCATTTACCATTTTACTTACGAATATTATTACTTTGTCTTGTTTTGAGCAGTGTTGACCAGCAGTTTATAAAATAATATTTAAAATGTTTATTAGCAACGCCGAGCTTTCAAACCATTGCGTTTCTCTGTCCGAAACTCTCGTGCAACTGTGTACCTTTGAATTTTCTCTGATACTTGTACAACAAGCGTTTCACAGAGGACCAGTTCTTCAGAGTTAATATGGGATTTTCCTATGGGTCAAATGTGCACAAATTGTAAAAGAAAACAGCCATTTACCATTTCAAGAATAAGAATATAATTCTTTGTAATATAATTCTTTGTAATAATTCTGTCTTTTGACAATAAAATCCCATAATTAACTCTGAAGAACTGGCGAAACGCTCGTCATACAAGGCGCATCAGTCAGCTAAAGCCGTTTTGAGCAGTGTTGACCAGCAGTTTATAAAATAATATTGTAAATGTTTATTAGCAACGCAGAGCTTTCAAACCATTGCGTTTCTCTGTTCGAAACTCTCGTGCAACTGTGAGTACCTTTGAATTTTCTCTGCGATACTTGTACAACGAGCGTTTCGCAGAGGACCAGTTCTTCAGAGTTAATATGGGATTTTCCTATGGGTAAAATGTGCACAAATTGTATATAAAAGAAGAAAGAAAACAGCCATTTAACATTTCAAGAATAAGAATATAATTCTTTGTAATATAATTCTGTCTTTTAACAATAAAATCCCATAATTAACTCTGAAGAACTGGCGAAACGCTCGATGTGCAAGGCGCATCAGTCAGCTAAAGCCGTTTTGAGCAGTGTTGACCAGCAGTTTATAAAATAATATTTAAAATGTTTATTAGCAACGCCGAGCTTTCAAACCATTGCGTTTCTCTGTCCGAAACTCTTGTGCAACTGAGTACCTTTGAATTTTCTCTGCGATACTTGTACAACGAGCAGGATTTTCCTATGGGTAAAATTTGCACAAATTGTAAAAAAGAAAACAGCCATTTACCATTTCAAGAATAAGAATATAATTCTTTGTATATAATTATTTGTAATAATTCTGTCTTTTGACAATAAATGCCGGCTTACCTCGTGTAATTATTTGTAATAATTCTGTCTTTTGACAATAAATGCTGGCTTACCTCATTTGTGCGTTTGGACTGTTGTTTTTAATGTACAATAGCCTACGTGCATTTTTGAAGTCCAGCGCAGTATACTTCCTGGCAGAAGCTCACACTTTGGTTTTCTGTCATGATTAATCACGTCATCCAATAGTATTTGACAGGAAACTATTGTATGAGCTTCCTCCAGAAGTATACTGGAGCTGGGGACTATACAGTTATGCATACCATTGTAAATTGACTGTTATTTTGCCAAATTATATAATATAATAATTATTATTATTCAATTATTTTGTTGGCAAGTCTGAAAAGTAATGCAAAAGACTTGCCAACAAAATAATTGAAAAATAATAATTATTATATTATATAATTTGGCAAAATAACAGTCAATTTACAATGATAGACATGCATAACTCTATAGTCCCCAGCTCCAGTATACTTCTGGAGGAAGCTCATACAATAGTTTCATGTCAAGATACAATAGGATGACGTGATTAAACACGACAGGAAACCAAAGTGTGACCTTCAGGAAGTGTACTGGAGCTGGACTACAAAAATACATGTAGGCTATTGTAAATACACAATACATTGTTGTAATATATATACAACAAAATAATGTGATATTACAGTAATTTCTTACAATTTGATGTTGTGAAGTCACAATACATTGTTGTAATATATATACAACAAAATAATGTGATATTACAGTAATTTCTTACAATTTGATGTTGTGAAGTCACAATACATTGTTGTAATATATATACAACAAAATAATGTGATATTACAGTAATTTCTTACAATTTGATGTTGTGAAGTCACAATACATTGCTGTAATATATATACAACAAAATAATGTGATATTACAGTAAATGTCTTACAATTTGATGTTGTGAAGTCACAATATATTGTTGTAATATATATACAACAGAATAATGTGATATCACAGTAATTTCTTACTGTTAGAAGTTGTGAAATTACAACAATGTATTGTACTACCATTACTGTGAAATTACAACACATTGCTGTGAAGCCATTCACAGTAAATTATTGTGAATCTTACTGTAAAAGTCATGCAAAATATTGCCAGTAATTTATTGTAATATCACAGTAATTTCTTACAGTATGAAGTTGTGAAATTACAACAATGTATTGTACTACCATTACTGTGAAATTACAACACATTGCTGTGAAGCCATTCACAGTAAATTATTGTGAATCTTACTGTAAAAGTCATGCAAAATATTGCCAGTAATTTATTGTAATATCACAGTAATTTCTTACAGTATGAAGTTGTGAAATTACAACAATGTATTGTACTACCATTACTGTGAAATTACAACACATTGCTGTGAAGCCATTCACAGTAAATTATTGTGAATTTTACTGTAAAAGTCATGCAAAATATTGCCAGTAATTTATTGTAACTTTCCGGTGAAAATTTTTACAGTGTACCCAAAGCTGTAAAGGAATGTGAATCACTACCCACTTTCAAAAACACTCTCAAAGAACACCTACGGGAGACTGCAATTAGAAACTGGGCCCTACAAATGTCCTAACCCAGTTGTACAGTAAATGACCAAGTATGGCTTTGTCAGTATTCCACTGTACAGTCTACAGTGTCCCCCACCCACCTCCAATGTACAGTCCCCCCCACCCCCCACCCACCCAACCCCACCCCACCTACCCAACAGTTTCTACGTCAAATGTATATACACTCTTTTTCTGGACACTTTTTGTATCACAAACAGTACTGTATTTGCAAATCTGGTATGTCATAAATGTATAGATGTAGCAGTACTGTCTATCTGTATGTCGTGTGTGTCATATATGTTATGATGAATTGAAAATGGGGGACCCTGATGTAAACAAGACAAAAGTCTTTCTCTGGTCTGCATCCCCTTAACAATTGTATGTATTGAGCTGTACTGTACCCATTCTGAAATCTGTTAATAAACTTTTCAATCAATCAACTAAAAAAACGGGTCGGTAAACGGACCTCCCGACCATAACGGCTCCGAACAACTGGAGCCGGCATATGAGCTACCGCCAGAGCATGTGAGTGGCGCGGAGCGGCCGAGAAATCCGCTCTTCGCTCTAGACGGCACGTTCCGCTCTCATTCGCTCATGTTGGCCCGCCCCCCCAAGTCGCTCTCCACTCGCTCACCGCTCAGCTTCATTTGCGCAGAAGCGCTCCCCGCTCCACAGTTCGCTCAGCAGATATTTTTTTGGAGCATGATGTAAATTAGCTTGATTTGACCAAACTACAACTGTCTGGGCCCCTTAACAATTGTTTGTATTGAGCCGTATTGTATTGTACCCATTCTGCAATGTTGAATAACGTTTATCCATTCAACTAGCTACTATGCTAAGATAGCTAGCCTAGCCGCAATGCTATGGCCGATCCCATTCACGTTAGCATGTAAGCTAACAACAGCGCTTTTTGAGAGACTAAACTCTCCGCTCTTGGTGGTACATTGTGTTGATGTTGGTTTCGTTTCATCAATAAATGAGGCAGAACACAGTGAATGTATCCCTTTTTTTTGCAATTTGTTTGTTTCTCACTGAAAATAAATGTTGCGTTCACCCAGGTCCCGAGGTGATTTAAAGATGGCGGATTCGACTTTGACTTAGCAGGATGTGTAGTGACGGTTCACCTTTCTGATTGGTTAAAAATTACCTTCATGTTTGTACATCGCCACCTATTGCTCTGGCATTGTACTACATGTATATTACATCAGCACTGTGTGATCGTGTGCACTGAGCGGCTGGGAGCGGCTCGGAGAGGAGGAGAGCTCTCGCTCCGGAGTCGCTCTGACCCATTTTAAAACCCACTCCAAGCTCACTTCAAAATCCACCGCTCCGCTCGCGCACCGCTCCGCTCACATGCTCTGGCTACTGCGGGACCCCCTGGGGCCTTGCGGTGGCGAGGAGGGCAAAGGGCAAGGTGCCTATTGGGCGGTGAGGGACTCATATTTTCAAAAAGTTTTTTATTTATTTAGGTTTAACCCGGGGAGATCGCCCTCGCCGCGGCGGCTGAGCGAGTGCCATGGGGTGATCCACATCCAAGTGAGCTAGCTTAAGCCGGTCCACCGAGACATGTTCCGGTTTACCGCCAATGTCCACCACAAAGGTCTTACTTCCCGTCTGTAGGACCCGAAATGGGCCATCGTAGGGGGGTTGAAAGGACCCGCGGTGGGCATCGTGCCGTATAAACACATATTCCGTGGCCTGGAGGCCGGGTGGAACACAAGTCTGTGGCAAACCATGCTGCGAGGTGGGGACCGGCACAAATGCCCTAGCGTTCTCCAAGAGTGAAACCCGCTGTTGGGTCGCAGACCAGGGGTCTGTGGTGTCAGGTACAAACTCCCCGGGGACACGCAGCGGTTGGCCATAGACCAGCTCAGCCGACGATGATTGGAGATCCTCCTTGGGGGCGGTCCTGAGACCCAACATGACCCACGGGAGCCTGTCGACCCAACTACCATCGCTAAGGGTAGCTCGGAGAGCGGCCTTCATGGACCGGTGAAACCGCTCACACAAACCGCTAGCCTGTGGGTGATAAGCGGTAATGCGGTGCAGTCTCACCCCCAAGTTTCTGGCAATCTCAGACCAAAGCTCTGAGATGAACTGAGGTCCGCGGTCCGACGAAAGGTCAGACGGAGCACCGAACCGGGCCACCCACGTATATATAAACGCCCGAGCCACATCAGTGGACGTTGTGGATGACAGCGGAATGGCCTCTGGCCACCGAGTGGTTCTGTCCACCATCGTGAGGAGGTATGTGAAACCATGCGATGGGGGTAATGGACCCACCAGGTCCACATTCACATGGTCAAACCTTCTTTCGGGCATGGAGAACTGGGCCAAAGGAGCTTTAATGTGTGTAAAGTCAACTCTTGCTTTCCACTCCAAAGGACATAAGGAAACAACTCCAAGTTCCAACTCCAAGTACATTTTTATTTTCAACTTTTCAACAGTTTCAGTTGCAGTTGATTCTTGACTGGTTGGTTCTTCATATAGGTTGAAAACCTTCGAAAACAAAGAAAAAGGTTTTAACAATGCAATAAACATAAACAATAAACAACAATAACCATCTTTTCAAACCAATAAGTTCTTTTTAAACGTGGTTGATTTTAAACATTAAATATATATTTTAAATAATCAAACGTCTTTTAACGATAGTGTTTACACAATGAATGCCAAAATGTAAAGTATTAAATTACCTTATAAAGTCGACATTTTAACACAGTCTTAAATTAACTCATAAAGTCGACATTTTAACCCAATTATTAAAGTCATTTTCAATTAATCATTTCTGAATTGTAACCTTTAATAAATGATTCAAGTTAGTAAACATTTGATTCAAGTCAAGTAAACATTTGGTATTTTAAATTGAATAAGTGAAGAAATATAGCTAAACTTTAAGCTTGTAGATCAGCTCTGATTGAACAAGGCATTTTAAACCTTTAAACATGAGTTGTCGACCTTTTTAGTAGTCTTTCAAATTCTTAAATCATTTTAACATTTCTAACTTGGTCTTAATTTGTAAAGAGATACTTTTAAACATAAATGAAAACCAACTCTCAAGCAAGTGAATGTGTAGACTGAAACAGTTGGAGCTACTAAACACACAATTGAATTAGCCTGATTTTAACCACATTTAAGCAGAAGTATAAATAAACAGTAGAATAAGTAGAACATAACCGACCATTGGCGTCTTTGGGGGTAGAGCTCCTTGGGTCGACCTTCAGCTTGCTTTGTTTGTTTGCTCTGTGAGTGTCTCCACCACCAGCCTTTAACAGCTGTTCAATCAGCCAACGGCAGCCATCTTGCAGCTGATGCACTCTGGGAGATGTAGTTGGTAGTTGTCTGAGGTGTCTTGACATGCTCCACTCATGAGTTTTAACTCAACAATGTGGCGGTGTACCTTAGCGCGCTGGCACATCACACCCGCTCACATCCTTTTTCAGCCTGTGCCAAATGAACTTGGCTGCCACCTGTTTT